>NC_054539.1:13074000-13321884 GCF_017654505.1 Polyodon spathula | reverse complement strand
CCCCCCCCAAATATGAACCATTTTAAAACTGAGATCGAACCTGCTGAATTGTAATTATAAGCAGAAATTCTATTGAATTGCTGGAATAACATACAATTTAGCTGAATGTGTGATATGCAAGTTTTGGAGGCTAGCTCAGTAAAGCAATCCATCATTTGTGTCAAACATGACAGTTCAATCATGCAGCAAACCACATTCGATATCAGATGTTGCTGATAAAACTAGTGTGGCAATCCACCAGTGAACCATGTGACTGTATTTCCACCCACAATGACATCTATTATTAACATTGGAGCCACACAATGAATACTTTTTTAATAGACAGGGTAAATAAAGGTGAATAAATATAATGAAAATACAAATACATTGTTCTGGATCTCATAAAGGTGTAATCAATCAAGGCTTAAAAAACTATGAGCATAACAATATTCTCACAAGTCCCTTGCTGTAGATATTATAGCCTTTATTGTCACTTTAAATCAAGTGAAGTCATTTTATCCAGACACAATTCTATACAACTGATAAAAAAAAAAAAATTGTGTAAGACCCCACGTGACACAACAATGTTTTCTATGTTCAGAATAAAATGCAAGTATAAGGCTCAAATGGGATTCTATTGCCTGTAACACAAAACATGATTCTGTAGTACTGCAGGCTTAAAGAAAAAAAAAACGAAATATAAATATCAAAATAATAAGGGAACTGATACAAGGGGAGCAAATTGATTTCAAATAGCTTTCTTGGTTAACGCTCCTTTAAAACTATCTGATAAAGATGCTGACTGTTGGTTCATGCTTTGTTATTACTTGGCTAGATTATTGTAATGCTTTGTTTGCTGACCTTCCTGATTTCTAAACTGCATCGGCTCCATCTGGTTCACAATGTTGCAGCCACAGTGCTTACTAACACATGCCATTCACAACATATTACTCCTGTTCTTAAACCACTACATTGTCTCCCTGTTAAGTTCAGGATAAATTTTAAAATTGTCCTTACTACTTATAAGGCCCTCTATGGCTTCACAGTTGCAGGACCTGTTGGTTCCTTATACCCCTAGTCGTAACTTGAGATCAACAAAGGCTGGCCTTCTGGTAGCTCCCAGAAGTCGTCTGAAATCAGGAGGGGCAGGGGCCTTTAGTAGTTATGCTCCCTGCCTTTAGAAATCTATCCCAAATCATATCAGGAATGCTGGCACAGTTGAAACTTTTAAATCCATTTTCAAAACATATCTGTTTGAATTAGCTTATTTTTTAGCTGGACTGCTAGGCCATCGGCTTTCTCTTTATTTATTTGGTTTTATTATAAAGCTCCCTGGGATGCTTCACGTGAAGAGTGAAACATAAAATTAAGTTGTATTGTATTGTATTATTTTGTTAAATATGGTAAAACATTTTTTGGATGCCTACTAATAATTTGGATGTTTCTGAAAGAGCATGACATGAGCACAATTATAAGGAAAATTAAAGTGCTGTGAGCAGATAGAACTTTGACACATTTTGTTTTAGGCTCAGCATGCAAAGGAATTTAATAATGGCTTCATTATTATATAATAGGATTATGCTGAAACAGACTGAAATGCATGATTCATTTCCATTCCTCCTTTCTTTTTGTCCAATAATTTTCAGCAACATCTGAGAGAGAGAGAGAAGGTTTTATATCCATGGTCATTTATTTCAAACTCTTGCTTATTGGTGAAAAAGTCAAACGGCTTTATTTAGAGGTTTCTTTGTTTCTTGGAATACTGTACTGTACATTTTTAATAGAATATATCTACACTTTTTTTCTTAAAAGAGCAAAGTAAATTAATTGGATGAAAATACTTAACATGTTTTTCTGGCTTCTTTTCAGACATAAAATAATAAAGTGATGTATTTATAGTTTTTTGCTTTTAATGAAACATGGTTCTTTATTCAGTAACGTTTGCTTTTACAGTATTCACTGTTTTGCAAAGATCTTATGTACTGTTAGTGAAGACACCCTTCTTCAGCACATTCCCTCCAAGGCTCCTTAAAACGTAATAGCAACTGATAACACAAACTAAACATGTTTTCTGCAGTAGGAATCCTCCACAGTATCAAAGAAAGCACGGGCAATGCACTGCAGTGTCAGTGTTATAGTCTTAACAAATTACGCTTTTGCTGTGGAATAAATCATCTACACCTGAGTGACTATCATGGCAGTCTATTACAATGCTTGGCGATAGTGATAGCTAACAGTTTCAGTAACTGATATTCACTCAAACAAGTAGCCCTGCTTTACATGGAGCAGATATAATAAAGTGCTAAAGTAGATTAAGGCAATATGCTATCTCCTGCAGTCTATCAGGGGCCAGACCTACTCATATCAGATACACAAATATTTGCAATCCTATAAGTGGCTATTGTAACTGACTCAGATTCATATTTCATACTGCTCTTCTTATGAAATCAATATCTGTTGTTTTTGTACACATGAAATCGATGCACTCTTAAGCTTCATCTTCATCCATAATGCTCCAGCAACAGTATTTCTCAAAAAAAAAAAACTCCTGTTGTGTCTGTGCCTTTTTAAGAGTGATTGTACAATAGCATATTCATTCAGAAGTCAGTAACTCAATGTGTCAACTATTTAGATCAAATTACAAGTACAATTACAGTGTACTGTTCTTTGACTTGCTATTTTATGCACTTCATTCAAGTCATATAAATAATACAAATCTAGTGGCCACAGCCTCATAATAACACATGAAAAGTGATTACACTATGTAACACAATTGTTGTTCCTGGGTAGTAAGTGTTATTTCCTAATTGCTTATGCCTCAAAAGTATAGAAAATGGCTATTATTCCCCGCAAACTTTGCTTTTGTGACCAGGACAGTGATATTTCAAAATATAACTATTTCCAATGGGAAAACGGGCAAATGTGTGTCTTTTCGTTCACATAAAGTCAGAAAAAAACAACATATGAATCCAAATTAACATGTGCTTTAGAAGTTGAGTAGTTTTTCGAGATTTACGATTATACTGTAAATACAGTATAATCGTAAATCTGGAAAAACTACTCACTTCTAAATCTTTTGTAGTCATTTTTGTATTACTTTAGTATAAATACATGTTAATTTGGATTCATATGTTGTTTTTTTTCTGACTTTATGTGAACGAAAAGACACACATTTGCCCGTTTTCCCATTGGAAATAGTGATATTTTGAAATATCACTGTCCTGGTCACAAAAGCAAAGTTTGTGGGGAATAATAGCCATTTTCTATACTTTTGAGGCATAAGCAATTAGGAAATAACACTTACTACCCAGGAACAAAAAAAAAAAAAAAACATTTGTTACACGGTGTTATTATTCTAATTTTTTTTTTAAAACCTAATTTTAGAAAAAAAAATACTCCAGCTGCTACTTTCTAGTGCCTGTAATTCAAATTCACACACTGTCTGGCTGCCAAAATGAAAGCTGTCAGCTACAAGAAAATGTAGATCATTATGACCAACATACTGTGCACTATACACATGTAACAACACCATACATGCCAACAGTCCCTGTATGGACGGGACAGTCCCGATTTCCTAGCAAATGTCCCGCGTCCCGATGCATAGGAAGAAAGTCCCGATATTTACCCATAGGAAAAAAAAACATTTATTCTGCACAGTAGAGTTAGTGAAAACCACACGTTGTGCTCTTCATGCAGCTGACACATCTGCTGATCACTAACTTATACAAAGGTAAGAACGCTTCATTATGTCTATTTTTACTGTCATGATGGTTGTGTGGTGTTGAGTTGGGTGGAATTTTATATGATAATGAGTGTTTTTTGCATATGCACTCTCCCATGTGTATAATGCATATGACGACCCACCCTTCCCAGTAAAGGACTAAAATTTCTTAACTGGTTTTGTCACAATTGGAAAAACAGTACAAATAAGCAGAATATATATTAACATCCACAAGACAGCCCCATATACCCCAAGATTATGATAGATACACCTAAAGAGCTATTAATATTTGAAACAGTCAATCTTCAACTTCAATGTTCATCAAAGGCATTCCAATGGGATTTATTTATATGTGAACTGTAATGCTGCAAACCATGCATCAGTCTTTTTGACATTTGATTGTAATCGTTTTTAGTTCTCAACAGTGGGCTAATAATGTATCCATTATACTGTCTATAATAAATGAAGACAAATACTGGAATAATTTGGATTGTGGTAGTAAATTAAAATAAATAATCTTACTTTTACAGAATTATTAGTAGGCTTTGTAGATAGCAAATAGACCATAACACAATTTTAGTGATTTGAAAGCGTTTTTACAGATAAGCTCAATTTGTAGACTGCATTTTACTGTCGTTCAGGTTTATAATTAGCAGGTTGACATTCAGAACCAATGTAAAATGTATGCTAATAAGGTATTTGTTAAACGTTATCTCAATTCGTTTAAAATATTCCTTCAGGAACAAATGTCCTTGGGGTTTAACGACATGACAGTTGTCCCTTATGAATAGCAATGGTCGTTAAATAAGCGGCTATGGTTGAAATTTGATCATGTACTCCTGCTTTCCCCTTAGGACAGCCATTAACTATTTATGAATAGACACCATAGTGTGTCTGGACAGGTCTAAGTAACTTAGCAGAGAAAGAGTATTAGGACAGCGTAAGAATGAGTAATGTGAGAGAGAACTACAGCTAAACTCCAGTGGGACTGTTTAGGGCCTACTTGCACCACAGCCTGTTTAAATCAAATTTAAATGTAATTAATCACAGAGACACTTACATTTTCAATTGGCAACATCCACTATTGTAAATATGCCGCTCAAGTGAAATAATTCTCCCTTGTTGTGTCACTGCAGGGGTTCACGATGGGAAATTACATCAAAGATGAGCTTTGCACCTTTTACTTACTTGAGAGGCTGTGTAAAGCAAGCCCTTAGCTGTGAAATGTATACCTTTTCTAATACCAATTTTAATATTAAATATTTTATTTTATAGGTAATCTGATTAGAAGCTTGACAGTTCTATCCATCATCTCGACACTCTTGGCTTAGACAGAAGCAGCATTCTTAGGAAAATGTTAAATAGGGAGCATGTTTACTAGTTATAGGATGCAGTGTGTTGAATACAGTTCTGTATATGCCTGGGCCACATGAAGCATAAGTACTAAGTGAAAGCCAAGTTATACATGCCTTAAGTACTTCACCCATAACTATAAAAAACTCAATATTGGGATCATAGTGCGACTATCATAGCATGTTTAGGTAACTGTCTTTTTTATCAAAAGATTCATAGGGAAGTTTTTTTTTTTTAATAAATCCATTGAAAACTCTGTATGTTTTTTTACTTCTGATCTCGCATCCACTCGAGAGGAGTATTGCTGCAGAACGAAGGCGCACAGTTGCAGACGCACCACTACCCTGCGTGAGCTCCCTGCCAGAGCTACTCTTTGGGAGCCTTTGTTCTGCAGCTGCAGCCACTCAACAACAAAGCGGCAAACAATGAAGTATGGGAAGTTAAGAGGATCAAAACAGAGGACTGTGATTAACGAGCATTAAAAAAAAGATTCTGTATATAGACACAAGTACATCCTTGCAGTCACATTCTTGTGTATCTTTTTGTTTTCTTTGAGTTCTCTAAAAACCTGGAACGGACATTATCTTGGATTGAATGGCTTACATATGTGCTGACTGTGACAATATTAAGGCTGAAATATATACAACATGGTATTGTAATACTGGATTTACTTCAGTTCTTGTGTGTGCGTGTGTGTGTGTGTGTGTGCAGGTGTATATGTGTGTATAGGCTACTTTTAGTTTTACATTCTCACCACTCTCTGAGAATTTCAAAATACATTGCAGACAAGCAAGGTGTCTAAAATTATTTATCTAGTTTTTTAGAGTATATATATATATTTGTATTATTCTTCGCAATGTCTAAATAACACTATGTAACACAATTTTTGTTCCTGGGTAGTAAGTGTTATTTCCTAATTGCTTATGCCTCAAAAGTATAGAAAATGGCTATTATTCCCCACAAACTTTGCTTTTGTGACCAGGACAGTGATATTTCAAAATATCACTATTTCCAATGGGAAAACAGGCAAATGTGTGTCTTTTCGTTCACATAAAGTCAGAAAAAAACAACATATGAATCCAAATTAACATGTGTTTATACTAAAGTAATAAAAAAAGGACTACAAAAGATTTAGAAGTGAGTAGTTTTTCGAGATTTACGATTATACTGTAAATACATTGGAAATAGTGATATTTTGAAATATCACTGTCCTGGTCACAAAAGCAAAGTTTGTGGGGAATAATAGCCATTTTCTATACTTTTGAGGCATAAGCCATTAGGAAATAACACTTACTACCCAGGAACAAAAAAAAAAAAAAAAAAATTGTTACACAGTGTAATAAATGACTTGGTGGGTTAATCAAAAGTAACTACAAATCACCTCTATTTGCCTGAGTAATGTAATAAGGAAGAAATGTGTTGTTTTTTTTCAGATAACAAGTGATATTGGTCAACTGTACAGTATGTTGTAATTAGTACAGAGAGAGAAAAATACTCATTATTGAGTCAGAGAGGTGCTGGAGTCAATACATTAAAAGATCCAACCCTACCATAAAAAGCTGCAGTGGGAAGAGGGGAGTAGGTGTTTTTTGTCTGTCCAGCTTGAATCCCACTGAGTTTGAAAGAAGCCTGTCTGATAAAGGTATCGTGCTTTTGAGGTTAAGACTCGAGCCTGTTCATGGGTCGAACACTAAAAAGCTTGTGCAACTCTAATTCACAGCTCATGTTAAACCAAATGCAGCAATGACAAGCAAATCTTCACTATGCTGTAGTACTCAAAGTACCATTGTGTTGTTACTGTTTTGTTGTTTTTTTCTTGTCAGGTATTTCAACGAATAATGATGAAAACAGCAAGCTTTATACTTGAGACTGCTGCACTGTGCCACCAGCAAGGTACAATAACTGCTAGTTTTCCTTCATATGCAGTTGTCTGTTTACAGGCTTATTCATTTCTTTATGGGTCCTGCGACAGGGAGAGGGGGGGGGTGTCCTGGGAGGCTATAGGAGCTCAAAAAGCATCAGCACCACAGCTCAGGGCTGCTGCACGGCCATAGCTACACAGATGGGCACTGAGCGAAAGCTTGCCCTTGTTGACAGCAAAGAGGATAGCGTCCGCTACGCAGGATTAACTAATACGTAACCCTTCAACTACAAGCTGGTGCTCGTGAAGGCAATACCCATCTTTACCCTGTTACAGTCCCCAGTAACTTACCTAGTCAAAGCACTTCAGCTCGGAGTGCAAGTTGAGTCACGTAAGCATGGTTTGTATTATGCTCACAGAAAGAAACACGTTTTGGATGGAAACTCCCAGGAAGTGCTGCATTGGCCTTTGAGTCCCTACCTGGTCAGGGAGGAAAATTGGCTTTGCCTCAACATGTTTTAGACACCCTTACTGGACAGAGTCCAGGCAGAGACTTCCTAGGCTGGGCCCATGGCTTGATTGTGAGGGCGGTCAAGCCTATCACTGTGTTTCATTATTCGGGTTTTGATAGTGAGTTAACATTTGAGTTGTACCTTTCAGAATTGGTAAAACAGGGTTATTTCGACAGAGAAACATCTCCACACAAGCCACAGTTATTTTTCTTGTAGCTCTAGTAGATTAAGTCATGTAAGATATATTTGGGAACTTGTGAATGGGGATAGTAGTCCATCTCCTCTCCCCTAGTAAAAATGTGTAATGCTAGAATATTCTCATGTATTGTTATTTTTGTGTATATCCATCCATAGCAATTCAATGCCATGTATAATAGAGATTTGCTACTTGTAATAAATAATAATCGCAAAAAAAGGAAAACAAAAATAATCTATGACACAGAGTATAATGGGGAATTTAGTTCAAAACAAGTCAGTAACAAGGCATGCCTGTTAAATTAATAATGTTAATATTAATCAATGAATTTGAAACACTGATCACACAATACACTGGCAAATCTAGTTACATTTTTCCTAGATACATAAAAAAAAAAAAAAATACTGTTTAGGTTGTTTTTTTCAGAGGCTAGTTTAGGTTACGCTGGTTGTATTAGTTGCAAACTTCTGATGAAAAGTGTAGGACTACCATTCTCTAAATGAAATATCTGTAGCCTTTCATATTTTTATAGGGTGCAGCTGAAGTACTTTAAAAGTCTAACCATCTAGAATGTGATTTTATGTTTTGCTTTTGTGGTTATGAATGAAGTTGTGAATCCTTGAGTTAAAAAAAAGTAGTAAAAATTATATTTGTGAAATACTGTAGACTAGTAAGTATAGTATGTTAACCCTATAAGTAACGCCATCGTGAAAGCAGGGTAACACACATATTAGCATCTACAAATAAATATAAGTACTGCACTAAAGAACCAATTAATCATGTTGGCCCAATTGGTGTTCTCTCATCAGGCACAGAATAAGTAACTTATTAAAAACATGTTGCATTGCAGCAGAAGGGTATATTGATTTCCTTTTTACAGTGGATACGTTGTATGGTACACTGCCAAAAATATTGAGGGATTTTCTGTACAAAATAAAACAAATGCTATATTTCTTTTTTATTTAGCTATAATGGCACTGTAAAGATGGAAATGTAATTCAATTAAAAGGGTTTTAGGAAATGAAAAGGGTTTTAGGAAAATACCATAAATATGAAACAGTCAGAAAGACTTTTTCAAATATTCTTTATTTTTGTACCATCTAAACAAAAAGACGACAGGGACATTTTTTATGGTTACAATTGTATTAAAGTTATTTTAATTCATTCGTAATAATACACATTTAAGTCAAAAAATAAATACACTCAAGTAAATTGAATAAATTCATAGTAATTAGTAATTTTTAATATTTGTATTTGCAAAAGTTAAATAATTTCAATTTGTGGTAATATAGTTTCCTTTATAAGAAATAAATCGAATAATTTTACTAATGATTCATGAATAATGTTTAATAATACTGTGGAGTTACATATTGACCATGTCTGTCAAATGTACCGTACGTAATTGTTAGGAGGAGCGAAATAAAGACACGTCAACAAAAGGGAATCACTTTCCATTAATATTAATATGGTGATAAACTGGCTGCCGATAGGCCCCTCGGGGGACCGCTCCAGTTGTGTGATTGAGTTTGCGTGAAAGAGCTCTCACTACAAGTAGCTCCCATGCAGTTTATTGGTGGAAGTAGGCTTGCCACTTCCCCGGAATCAGAAACTCGGCTTCTGAAGACTGAGCTATAAAAGCTGCGCAACTGCGCCCCATTTAAAAAAAAAAAATCTTTCTTTCAACAGCCTACATTGCTTGGCGACTGTAGCCTGCTTTTGTAACCCTAACCCTACAGCTCTGCTGTTGTGTGTATTTTCCTCTGATTCTTGCAGCTAAAAAAAAATAATAATAAAAAGAAAGAAAAGAGAGACGTGTATTCCTCAACCGGGTCTCGGCTCTGCCGTGCCCCCTGTTGACTTGACGCCGCTGGGCTGACTTGGCCCGCACACTTGGTGTGCACGACACAAAAAAAACAAAACAAAATTAAACAAAAAACCCTACTGTTCAGCTTCTGCTTTGTGTGTGAATGTGAGCTGTTTCCGCTGCTTTGCTGTTTTAAAAAAAATTTAAAAAGCAAGAACGTGTGCTTCCTCCACCGGGCCTGATTCAGCAGTACTGGAAGCCACGTCCTCCCGGCTCCTCCATCTGCCTTTGAGCCCTTTGCAGAGCATACACTGCGCGCAGGCTCCAGCCCATTGAGTTTGCAGCCGTTCAAAGTCTCCTTCAAGGAGCAGTAAGTGGGTGAGACACTCGAAGCAGGCAAAGGCCATCTCCAAACTGAACAGCCAGATGGCTCAGGTGTACCTAATTAGCCAGCTCCACCTCTGGCAATTGGCCAGGGATCGACCCCGCCCTCACCGGTTGTTGCCCCAGGTGTCTCAGAGCAAGACGTGGTGATAAGCAAGGAGAAACAGGATGAGATTTCAATCGCGACATCCTGGGATGGTGACTCCTTCCCACAGGAAGAGACAGAGGCCCAACAATTGGCCCAGGAGACTGGAGTTACCCCTCCCTCAAGCTCAGTTCGGGCGTTTATGGAGTGAGCCTCCCAAATTCCTCCAGGTTCCCAGGAAGGCAACGCCTTCTCTTCCCCGTGTTTCCGGATTTTCTGGAGGTACAGTCTTCTTGGCACTGACCAGCCTTGGCGCATAGTGTCTCAAAGCAAGTGCGCGGAGAGCTTTGGCTGTCACAGGCCAAGGACAGCTCTGACATAAAATGCTCAGTAAATACCTAACCTGTGGCAGGCATTGCACAAAAGTATTCTTGTTGGTTATCTTCTCTTTTAGGGAATCAGGGTTACATCAGTAACCTTTAATTACTGCTCCCCTAGAAATGAATTTATTTAATTAAAAAACTGTATGACAATGTATTTTAAATTAAATCTGGTATCATTTCATTTGTATTTTTTAAAAAATATATATAATACAGAAGATAACATCGTGGATATAATATTTTAATTATGCATTACAGTACCAATGTAATGGATGTGGCAGAGGTGGGAATCTAGTTATTTTAAGGCCAAGTCAGATAATGATTAGATGATGAAAAAGCATGGTAAACTGCATAATTACTGTGCAAATTTGCCATGGTAAGCGTCTGAAATGTGAATTAAGATCTGATACAGTTTGGATCATTAAAATAGACTCCAGTCTGTGTTAATATAACACAAATAGTCATCAATCACATATTCACAAATCCTTAATTTTACTAGAATAAACACACATTTCACTTTTTATTAGTATTCAGGGAGAATATGAAGATCTGACTGGATTTAGTTTCAGGGCTTTGAATAATTATGAAATAGTTTGAGAATTGCAAATATCCTATAAAAGAAAATAAAAAAAAAAAAAATTGAGCTACCAACATTAAATATGTTTTCTGGAGCTGAGTAATGATTTTACTCCCCCAATTCAATGCTAAATCTGTCTACTCAATTCAGAAGGACACCTTGACAGTTCAAGTCGATTGGGGTTATGGCATTCGTGTTCAGTCAAACAGCAGAGACCTATGTGAGAGAATAATTATCTTCAGGTAAACACTTCTCTGCCTGACACAATTACTGTAGTGACTTCATTTTTCACTTCTGAGATTAATGTGCCCTGTTATTCGATTTTCAAGCTAATGTAAAACGAATTGTTACAAGATCATCTCTAATTTTAGTTACATTTTAGGCAGTTAAATTTATATTTTCATCATGAGGCAGAAAAGCTTTTTATTCTGATAATTCTATCAGTGACACTGTTGACAGAAATTAAGTTTCACCGGCAGTGGGTGATTTCCATCTGTGCTTTGAAATGATTAATTGAATGACTCAGGTTAAAACTATTTGAGACAGTCAGCTGCACCAAAGATCAGGACTGCATCAAAAAGTACAAGATAAAGGTCCAGAATTGAAGTATAATAAAATAAAAACAGATCGATTCAATGACAGATTGGTACCAAACTAACAAAGCCTGATGAAGAGCATAATCTTTCATAACTTTTTAAGAATGCTTTTTCTGGTACTATACGTGTTTGATATTCATGAAACCAACCTTAAGTGTAAATAAGCCAACTGCAGTGTAAATCTGTTTCATAAAACATTCTTTCAAATTAATATTTGAGACCAAAAACATACAGAACATACAGTGGAACTCCATTTATCCGTGTGCTTGGGGGAAAATACGTCCACAGATGGGTGAAATCAGTGGATAAATGAGGTGTCACTGCGCGTGACTAGAATGCATGAATAAAATACATAAACTAGTAATGTAAACCAAATTAGCGTTTACTGGAGATGTATGCAATACAATATATTACAAAGACATAATAATAATATTTTTTATTTATTATATTTTTATATAACACCTTTCACAGTAGACCACCATCACAAAGCGCTTTACACTTTACTAGAATATTTTAAAATTAGTTTACTTTGACAGTTACTACTAGAAAAATCAAAATGCGATCCATCTCCAACCACGATTCCCTAGCTTTTTCAGTTACCAAAATAAATTAATAATAAAATTAAAAAATTAAAAATCCTACAAAGCTACAAGATCTTAAGACATTTTATGAAGGGAATAAGGTGTTCAGCCCATCAGAGCTCACAATTTTCATGTGGCTAGCAGCTAGAAATATCACAGGGTATTTTCGCTAATTTATTCCATGCATTAATATTAAATAATAGTAGTTAAGTGTTGCTAGTTTTCTGGGATTTCAAATAAAAATACAATTAAGTTACGTATTTGTTTACTTTAAAACTAAATAAACAAGCCTGCTGTGTAATGTTACCTTTTCTTACATTTCAACAAAACGTGTACCAACAGAAGTGTTTTTTCGTAACAGCTTTTTTAAACAATTTGCTGTTGCAAGTTGTTCTTTTGAACCTTGAGAAAGTCCATCATAGTCTTTTGTTTCAGTGAGGCAAAATATGTTTGCTGGGATTCACTAAGTAGCTGCCTCAGGAGAACTCATTTTACAGAACCGACACCCTTCTGCTGTTCATACCAATAAAGAAATCCTTCCATCTGTAGCACTGCTGTCTTTGTGTCTACTCCGCATGCGTCGTTGTGTGTGTGTTTACTGTGGGCAGTAAGTCTACACTGGCAATAATGTACTGTATTTCAGTGATAATTCATCAGAGAGCCACGGATGAATGGGGTTCCACTGTATATGTGCATTCTAAGAGATTGTGTTAAGCCTTGAATCTGATTCTGAAAGAGCTATTTTTTGTCTCTATGTAATGAGATGGATACCTGCCACTACTCATCCTACAGATGGGCAAATATGATTGAGAAAATGAGACGTGTGACATTGTTTCAAGCAATTAAAATTTGAAAATAAATTAATATCTAAAAAATGCTTGGCTCGCATATACACTGTTCTCCATCTGAATGCTCAAATAACTCATGATTAAAATATTCATATTGCATAATATTACTACCATAAAGGTTAGCAATGTAGAGTGTTAAACACAGATACCGGATCTGAAGTATTGTCAGATAAGTGCACCATCAATAAGCTGTGTGGAGGCAGCCAAACGAATATGTAAGGTCTGTAATGTTTAGAGTTGCGTTTTTTCCAATATCATCATTTCTCTGAAGGAAAAGGTAAAAGCAAAATACTACCTGGAAAGATTATTCAAGTTTTTGCCAACTGGTCATCTCCCCTGGCATACCAAGTCACCAGCTGTGAATGTTAGTATACTTCAATGGGTCAATCTGGAGAATACATTTTGCTGCAGATTTCAAACATCATCTTTGAAGGAATTTGAGGCAGTAATCATTGAGGAATGGATCCTTCTAAAACATGTTTCCTGCCATGTCAAAGGTGGCAGAACTGAAAACACATTTCTTTCTAATGTTTATTAATTGCAATCATTTGAATAGGATCTTATTAAGAAAGCAGGGGAAACATAAATTCAATTTCAAAGATCAATCATAAAGGCACAATTAATCTCCAACTAGAGTGTGTGTAATTAAACTACATTGTGCATTTTGTGATAGAATGTCAAATCTCTAAGAAATAAAGTCTTGACCCATTACTGATGAGACAATAGACATATTTGCACATCATTTTTTCTTCATAGAAATTATATGCACATCATATTGTTATAAAAATATATTATATATATAATATATATATATATATATATATATATATATATATATCTATATATATATATATAATTTATATATCTTAATATTTGTAGGATTTTTAATTTTTTAATTTTATTATTAATTTATTTTGGTAACTGAAAAAGCTAGGGAATCGTGGTTGGAGAGGGATCGCATTTTGATTTTTCTAGTAGTAACTGTCAAAGTAAACTAATTTTAAAACATTCTAATAAAGTGTAAAGCGCTTTGTGATGGTGGTCTACTGTGAAAGGTGTTATATAAAAATAAAATTATTATTATTATGTCTTTGTAATATATTGTATTGCATACATCTCCAGTAAATGCTAATTTGGTTTACATTACTAGTTTATGTATTTTATTCATGCATTCTAGTCACGCGCAGTGACACCTCATTTATCCACTGATTTCACCCACACTGCTGTGCAAAAGTCTTAGACATGTTGCATTTTTCTACTCTGATGCATTATCAGCATAAACAATTTACTCAAAGCCTCCACTAGTGTTTTCTACTAATATAAAAACCTTCACTTGCATAAAGAAGGAAAAGCATTGAGTGAAATAGCTTGCATCACTCGATTTTCAAGATGTGGTATCCGAAGCATAATCAACAAGTACAGAGAAACATCACCTGTAATTGACAAGCCCAGAACTGGAAGACAAAAAAAGCTGTCTAACAAGGATGAGCAATATTTGAAGATAATATCCTTAAGGAATAGAAAGAAGACAAGCGTTGAATTGACAACAGAACAGGCAGAAGGCATGGGTGTCGTTGTCCATCCATCAACAGCCCAAAGGTCACTCTTGAAATCAGGCCTTAAAGGATGTGTTGCAGTAAGAATACCTCTGCTAAGAAAGGGTAACAAGACTAAAATGTGCCTGAGAGATGAGCAGGATTGAACGGTTTGCGCATTGTAAACAAGTTTTTAATAACCCATTGATGGCCACTATGGTTGAACACAAAAGGAAACCTTATTTAGTAGCTGAACTGACTACACAAGTTATTCCTATATGGATGTTAAGTTGGTATATCCTACAATATTTTCTCATATACTTAACTTGTCCTAAAGTTTTTGCTTAAATATACTTGACCTATACTTAACTTATACTTTCATAAACTGTGATAAATAACCTGTGGTTATTGTGCAAATGTGTTACTAGTTTTATTAAGTATTTATAAAGCTAACTGGTTGGGACAGATAATCTTGCCAGCCTGAACATAGTCCAAGTGCCTTGTTCAGCTCATTATTACACAAAATATGTGCATACTGATGCTTGATAAATAGTTATACACATTACCATAAGCACAGTGCAGTCTGTAAACATTTTCAACTTCATTTGCACTTCTACATGTACTGCAATGCATGTGTTTTCTCACCTAAACTGCTTTAGCTGAGTCGATTCTCATGTTCATCTGAATAGCAATCAAGTTATTAAAAAGTAATAGGACACTAAGAAATCTTTACACAGCAAACATCATTCACTTCAGTACAATCAATTTGCTGTGACATCTGGAACGGATCCCATACATACCATATACTCAACTTAATGCTGACACTACAGAAGGTGTATTGATTACAGAAGACTTCTTGGATGAACTCTTGCAGCTGGGCAAACTTTGCTGCCTTGTATTGTCACATTTACAAATATTGTTTTTAAATATGCTTCCATATTAAAATCTTAACACCTATTTGACAAAATACATTTGGCTTCACTATAAAGATAACAGCTGAGGTCAGTGGAAATTATGACACTGTGGAAACCTTTGCTGGGGGTGTAATGTATTTAAAGAAATGTTTTATCATATAATATATATATAATATATATATATATATATATAATATATATATATATATATATCTATATATAGTATATATTATATTTAATAAAAATATTTTAATTTTCAAAGGTTTTCCAATTTTCCTTCTGATTTTGGAATGTCCAATTATTCAACCTGGCTCACCACTGCAACCCCCGAACTAACTCGGTAGAGATGAAGACGATCGATCACTCGCGTCCTCCAAAATGAGTGCCGTCAGCCGTCCACTTTTTTTCACTCTGCAAGTCTACTGTGCAGCCATATCCAGAACTTACAGCGTCGGAGGACCGTGCAGTTCTGAACTGCGTACAGGCCGGCCTGCAGGCGCCTGGCTAGCCACATGGGCATGATGTACACATTGCATGGTTTAAAAGCAGTATAGGAACACCACTCAAAACTGAATTATGGAACCTTCTTATAGACACTTTACAAAAGTAAGTAACAACAAGAACTGTGATAACTGTGTGTAATATTTGATGATGACGCTGCATTCAATTCCAAAAAACATAATTTTATCTAAAGTTTGTTTGTTATTTGTTATTTTACTTGTTAATTTACATAAGGTGATATAGGATAGCACTGTAACTAAAATATAATCCCAGGGTTAGTGCTGCAAATGCTACATACACACAATACATTTAAATAACAACAAACAATCCATGGCATATTCATTACCATACTACAAAATAACCTCTGAGAGGTACAGTAAAACAGAAATACATGAAATTCATGGGTGCTAAAATGGATTGAAAACAAAAGCTGTAAATCCAACTCATAGAGCTGTATTTTTTCAAAATTGCTTATTTCACGTCATTGCATGTTCTAAAAATACACCCACCCCTCTTTATATAACCCCTCGCTATGCTGCGGATTTGGATATATCGCGGTCCTGGAGTTGGCTCCCCATTTTTACACTCTAACTGTGTATGCCTTAGCTGCAATATACATAGGCACTTAGAATTACTGTTCATTTTATTTCGTACTGCACATCACAAACAAAAATATACAAAACAATTAAAAACAAAGTATTAATATTGTACTGTTATCACATGCACACACATTAAAAAATATCACAAAGCAAATTCAATATCTACTTGCTGCAGAGGTTTTTATTTTAGCCAACAAGGTGTTCACGAGTGGCAGCGATGCACTAGCAAAAGTCACAAGACAGTGATGTCAGCTCCCTAGCAACAAGCCTCCTATGTTGGGAAAGGATTCTTTCAATGCAGTGAGTTTGTGCATTTGAGAAAGGACAGGAAGACTCATAAAATTACTTGGAGACTGGAGTTGGTGAGAAGCAATTACCTTCCACAGTACGAATTTAAACTGTGTGCTGCTTTTTATACGAAAAATGAGAAAAAGCGGGTTGCGTAGAGGATTTATATTGGACCTCGACAACCCCCATAAAACGGGGGAGTGGTTGTACAGTATTTATTTGTTAGCCTATTTGTTTTTCTATGGGTCTCTCTCTATATTGCAGCCCTCGATATATACAGCAATTTTACATTGGACCCCGACACCCGCAATATCTTGTGTATATCAAGATATTTCACAGTTAAAAATAATAATTATTAAAGCAGAAACAAATAGCATCGTCTCATTCAAAATTGATAATTTATCTTTTTATTCGCAACCAGTGTTCTTAAATATCCACCAGTTAGATATTCTATTTTCTCCATAAGTGAATTATAAAAACATAAATAAATACAGAAATAACAACAGACACATCAAATGTCTCTTTCTTGTATTGGTCAGAACAATCTTTAGCAGAAATATTTCTGATCTTTGATGCAGCAGATGGTGTCTTTTTCATGAAGACATTTTAAAGAAATCGAGTAGCTCTATGCAGTGTGTTAAATCATTTACCAGAACCAAACTAAACCGACTGCCAGGTTCCTAAATGAATGCAGTGTACAGATAGTGTGTCAATAATACATTTTCACAGGGAACTACATATTACACAGAATTTACTGCATTTCGTGGAATTCATGAAATAAGTGGTAACTGTGAAATAAAATACAGCCTTAATGATAAATAGTGAGAGAATAACAGCCTTATGTATTTCTTACAACATGTATTTCATTTTTAACAGGCTTTAGTAAAATAATGTATTACTATATCACTAAGGTGTTAGTATAATGTGATTTATTTATGCCTTGTTTATGATTTTCATTTATTAATGAACTTCAAATGGTTTAACAGATCCTGATGAGCCTAATGTAACTAATGTTATTTAAGCTTAGGTACTTCAAGTTAATTGGCTATGAACATTTTAAAATGTGTTCTGAATCAAAACCACAAGCAAATATTATTTGTTGAAGACCATTAAGTTTAATTACTGTACTTGGTTTCAAGCTGCCTTATGTACACTTGTAGCTGTCTCACAAATTCTTCTGGATCACAGATACAATTTTACGGCTTCAAAACAATGTCAAATTGCAAAACAAACAAAAACCTTGCCAAAGATAATTTATGTTTTGGGCCATTTTAAAAGTGTTATCACCTAAATCTACCTATCTTTATCGTAGTTATTAGTTATTGTTTAAAACCTTTATGGCAGCATAATTTAACTGTAATGATCTTCTAAATACTTCTACAAACACTGTTTTTTTATTGCTTGTATAATGGGGCTTATTATTACACTCTGACTATCTAAATGGGACATTTACAAAAGCATACATGAGTAGCCTTGTTTACACATATGTAATGTGAAAATAATGATTTGTGAAAGAATTAGAGCATTGAAGTAAAAATCAGGATATAAAAAACATTGTTAATTACCCTTTTCTTCTATTTAAACTCCTTGTGAGTGATTTGGAAATAGCTCAAGCTTTGATATACTCAGAGCATGAACCGCTTAATTACACAAACCAATTCAAACTCTATGTGACGTACCACTCACTCACCATGAAATAAGTGAGTGAGTAGAACGTCACATGGTGTTCTGTTTTCCATGGCCTTTGACACATATTAAAAAAGGATGTTTTTCTGGGCAGTATAAATCTGTGTCATAAACATTATGTTTCCCATAATTTGCTCTAGTACTGTAGTAGTGGTCTGCCTTCAAGTGGGGAGGAAGCTTGTGTCCCTATAAAAGCCGAAACTACCTTTTCTGCTTTTCAGGGGCAGAGCCCACAGAGGACTAAACTATGGAATAAAATAGTAAATGGAAATTAAGATTGGGATTATATTTTATATTAGATTTGTTGTAAAATATAACATGGCTATGTGACACAATTGGTGTTCAAATTTAGGATTTGGAGAGGTTTTGGTTTTACAGTGTAATCAAGCATACAAATGTGTTTAAATCCTGACGTGCAACCTCTGGCCCCAGTGGATGTAAAAAGAAATATTACATGTGGTATTTTTTACTGATGTACTTCAATCAACCAATTGGGTAGATCACTGCAGGGTTTACATTAAGAAAAGACATTCTTGACTAGAGCAAATGATACACAAAGTGAATTTAAACAACAAGAATACATTATTTAAGCTATCTCTAATATGCCTTACCTATACCACCTTGTTCTTAAACTATGCTAAACCTAAATGGTTTTGGTTGTACTTACTGTACATTGACATGGGATTTCTTAAATATTAGATGGTGGTTTGTAAATACAGTTTTTAGAACACTACAGAACACGAGAATAACACTAAATGTGGCATTTCCATTATTAACTGCTCTGCTCTTCAAAACAAAAAGAGCTGTGTTTTATATCTCTCATAAAAGTCCAGTCCCTTGAAAAAAAGCTCAGAAAAGGCTGATTTGACAAATGTATACTCTGCCAGGATAATCAACAACTAGAATGTTTTACAGCAAATTCCGGTACCAGGGATCTACCGGAATTGCATGAACCACTTTATTAAGGGAAATCCAAATCTCCTTCAATTTCTGAAATGGTTATATTTGCAATTTAAATAAATATTTGACTAATACAGAAAAAGTTATACTAGCATACAATACATGCATTTTGTTGTTTGTAAAATAAGTTTGATGTTATTGTAAATAACTGATAATCCAAAAAAAAAAAAAAAAATCCCTATTGCAATATATTATTTGAGCAGTAGCAGAACACCAGGGGAGTTTATCCAATGATTGCAACTATTTTCTATGTCTTTTTAAACAATAATCAGACAGATAAAAAGAGATACACTGAACATCAGTAGCTTTAAAGACTTTCTTTGTTGCATTCAGCAGTTCTGTCACAGTTGAGTGAAGTGACCTGGAGTCTCACTCATCCACACTGTAGACTGGTTATATACCAATCATTCCAGGAACTTAGCCACCAAAGGCAGGAATGGTCAATGACTTTTAAGCTCACTGGGGTTAACGTTGTTTAATAAGGGATAATGATTGCTCTTTTCCATTTCATTAGGCAAGTTATGTTCTCCTAGTTTTATGCAAAACCAGCTAAATATTATCTACTCAAGCATAGTATTATGCAGCAGTTCCTGACAGGGCGTCCCTGAATGTATTTTTTATTTTTTTTATCAGTCATCTTAATTGTATATTTATTGTTTATTAATGTACAGTAATTGTGGAAAATATGAAAATATTATTCAAATACAGAAGAAATGGAGGGGCTGGTAATTTCAAGCAATAACATCAAATTTAGTTGGATAAATTAATCAGAATTTAACAAAGACCGCATGCCAATGTGCATCATTTTTGCAAGTTCCACACTGCCCAACACCTGTGCTGAAAAATCAGAGTGCAGGCAAGTGTTCTGGCAGCGTAAAGTCGTGGAAATTCGCTAGGGATTCCTCAGAGATACTCACACGGGTTAGGGAGGCTAGCCAGAATATTGGTGAATGGTGCAACCTGTCTTGGGAAGCCAAGGCAGAGACTTCCCTAACTGGGCCTCGGCTCAAGGATTTAGTAGCTTGATCAACCTGCTGAACGTAAGCAACAGATGTTACCATCAGTCCTGCTAATGATTACATTTGTTGAAGTGGTATGGCGAAATTCAAATTGATCATTTCAACTTTGGTAGAAAGCAGGTGATATGTAGCATGGTGTGACACACACATCTTATTCTGTGCCTCTTCAGGAACTAATAATCAGCGACAACCCACTGCTTTAGGGAACAATGTATGGTGTCCAGTTGTTGTCTTTCAGAAAACACAATAAATGTATGTAAATTGCTACTGTATGTTCAAATTATTCTGGAAGGGATCTACACATTTCATCAAAATACTTCAGACATATAAGGATTAACTTATAGCAACTATAAACACTGAGTTATTTCTGCACGTCTGCTTGAGAGACTGGAATATTGAACAAATTTACTGAAAGAAAAATAAAATCTTGTACTTAAATAAGATAATGATATACGAGGATCAGAGAGATTTACACTTATGACACAGAATATATTATTTGTGACACTGACACACATTTATATTAATGGCTTTAATTTTAAAATGTAAGCACATATCTGTGCATGCAAGATATGTAGTTCCATCTGTCTTCATGCAATGTAAATCAACAGCCAAACTTCAAACCTTTGTATAACTATAGCAGTCAATGTGCAAAGAATCTGATCAGAAATTGTGTTAGCATAGTGGAAATAACAAATGATTAGACTAACAATACATTTCTGAAAAATGTACAATATGTACATCGTCTTTTCTTTAAACAGCAGCCCAACTCCAATGACACAAATAGCACTGTAAGTTATGTTGCTCAGTTCTGGTAACAAAACATGAATGAAAAAGAGTAATCCGACATGCTTGTTGTTTGCTGTCTGAGACCTATTCTGCAATGGAGGATAATTATATGAATTCCTTAACATGTTAAACCATAAAAATAAAATGTCAATTATAATCACATTTTTATTAGGCAGATATTAAATGAAACTAAAACAAGCCTTATAGAAATCAGTTAATTTCACAACAAGCTGCCTTCATCTATTTAAGTACCAATCAACGACAATGAACTTCAGCACTGAGTGAATTAAAAGCCGCTCTGAAGGAAATGTTCCTTTCACACAGGGTAGTGACATATTTACTGCCGTACCGCCAGGTAGTGCCGTAAACTGACATAAAACAAACACTGATTTGTCGTATACATGTGACCTTTCTTAGATCAAACAGCTAATCACTCTGACTGGATTATTTACCACTGCATATACTGAGAGATGTGTTTGTTTATTGAGTTTAATCAGGTTAAATATTGCCCAGGAAATGTCTATGGAATAAACCAAACACATCACTTGTTCAGAGGTTACTCCATATAAGATTCTATTGGAAGTCATATACATTCTTTTAAGTGTTACCAACAGGATTTATGTGTAAGAATATTAACTGACCAAAGAAATGGAGAATGGCATAACCAGCCAACCATGCGTGGCTCCGGTTGAGGACCTTTAGAATAGCAGTTTAATACAGTTTTACTATGTTTATCTGTTGTATTAGTAGGGGTGCAGTTTTATACTGACCTATAGCCCTGACCAGCCACCACATTATTAGAAATATTAACAGTCTGTACTGCCACATATTTAAAGCTCCAAGAATAGCAAAACTGCATTCTAAGATCAGCCCACAGGGTGCACTAAAGCCATAGAACTGACCTGAAAAGCTTAATCTGCTGAGTGACAAGTTATTTAACACAGAGGCAGACCCCTATTGATGTTTACTATTTCTGGAAACTAGTTTTATTTATTTTTTCCACTTCATGGTAACAAATGTAAATCAGGACTTCATGTAGTTGTCTTTCACAAAGAAAAAGCATTTCCTATCAGTGCATACTTTTTATTGCACTAAAGAAATGAAAAATAAACAACTTATAAAAGCACAAAAAAAAATGAAATGTTGCATTTTTAACTGTGCTATGTTCTCATAAATGTTTGTTTAAATACAAACCTGCCATATAAAATAAAACACCTGGGCATTCTATGTAAAGCAGTCCCACTACTTCCCAAAAGAAGGTGACATAGACACTTTTAAGTGCTCTCTTTATTAGAGCTAAAACAAAAACAAAAAAAAAAACTCTAGGGCATAGCGCTGTGAGGATGAAGAATAGGGAGGTTAAACGTCTCAAATAAGAAACATCTTGCAACACTGTGTCATCATTTACAATCCAGGATCTGTCTGCATGAGTGCACAGGGATGAGAATTGTATTGATTAACAGATGGACTGGGGCAGCAGTTCACAACATTTCTGAGATGCAACTCTTTTTGTGCCAGATAAAGCTTCTACTCATCTATAGTATGCTGTGCCACACATTTTCACATCGTAGGCTAGAACATATAATTAAACTTAATGTACTGTATTTCAAAATAAAAAAAGCATAACGGTGATGCTTTATATTGTGTGGCGTAAATTAATATTAAATAGATATGCAATTGCATGTTAAATTAATGTTAAATTAATATTTAACAGATATGAAATTGATATTAAATTTGCATTCAATTATTCTTTGTTACTTCTATTAGATTAACTGTATTTTCAATTAAAAACATGTAAATAATGGGAAGTTATTACATATTTTCAAGGGTAACAAAACATAATATAAATGGACGTGATATGCAATCACATTTTCAATCAATATTTGGTTAACATTTAGCAAGAAACCAGCTATTGCATTATTAGTAAATATTAATTTAACATTAATGAATATGCAATTTCATATCTATTTAATATTAATTTATGCCACACAATATAAAGCATTACCAACATAACTTACTTATGTATGTAAATATGTATGTATACATGCACAATATGAATGCAAATATATTTGTACTATATGTATATATGTATGTATTTGTAATTTTTTAACAAAATACTAAACTTTAAAAGTGACTTGACCTTTTTATGGACCAAATGGCGGGACCGAGGACATCACCACAGGAAGAGGCCTATCGGCAGCTCTAAGATAAACAGCTCAGTGAATACCTACCTTAGGCAGGCATATCCTATATGTTTTGGTAGTCATCTTCGAAATGAAAGGGAAAAAAAGCTTATTAAGCGATAGTTATGTGTCCCGAGCCGAAGTGTACCTTTTGGTGAGATTGATTTTTTCACTGATGGTTGCCATTAAATTGCCAAGCATGTTTTTTCCCAGTGGTTTGTAGGTATACCAAGTAGAGTTTAGGTAGTTTATCATGTTGTCAGTTTAGCAGTAAGCATGAATGTAATTTTAAAAAGCCGGATTACATGTGGATTGGTTTTAAACTTGAGTCACAGTTGGTGCTGATACATTCTAGTGGGCATCTACTGCCATCAGAGCCCACTAGAGCTAGAAGCTGATTGGCTGATGGTACTGAACAGTTTTCTAATTAATGTGTTTATATATCATTTGAATAACAATAATACTAATGCAAACCAATTTTATAACAAGGGTTTGGATATTTGTTTGGATAATCAAAAAATTACATTGCACAAAACATCTTACCAAACGGCTGTTCAGATAACATAGCTGTTAATGAAAACAATAATAATAATAATAATAATAATAATAATAATAATAATAATAATAATAATAATAATGTTTCTCTACTTTGATAATAATAATAATATGTTTCTCTACTTTTCCATATAAAATATGAACGCAAAAGAATAGTCCCTTTAAGCAGTTTAAAAATAGGGGAAGGAGATAAAACATGGATAATGGCTGAGGGTCATTAACAATAAATCAAAAAGGAAAAAGGTCATACCCTTGCATTTCATTGCTTCATTACACTGAACCAGAAAATCAAGTTACAAGAAATACCAGCAAATATGTCTGGCGCTGCAGACTGCTGCCACCCTCACATGCACATATATTTTTATATACTGTAGTATATATTTAGTAAATATTTACCTTTGCGTGACATAATATACAACCTTGTTAAATGTAACCCAACTGGAAACAGCGTTATCTGACCGATATACAACCTAAAACCAAAAAAAAGTCTGTTTTCCCCTGTTGTTTTTCAATTTGCGGCTTTAGCCTGTGTGTCTTCCTGGTGTGTGCTGCGCGTTGACCCCACCCCCACCGCCCCTTCGTTGCTTTGGTACCTCGGTGCACGCTCAGCCCTTGGTACTTCAGTGCGCATGATGCTCGGTGCACATGGTGCCTGGTGCTCACGGTACTTTGGTGCCTTGGTGCGTGCAGCGCCTTACTGCACATGGCACATGGTGCACACATCATAGCACCCTCAGTGCTCGATACAAATGTTATGTCAATGTTAATGTCAAGGGTGGAGGTACAGGGAGATGTACCGTTTAGAACTAGGGCAGGATTGGTACAATGCCAGCAAAGTTATCTGGCAGGGGGGCATTATGCACATGGATATGAACCCTTCTAGCAGAGTACAGGTATAGCATTGTAATTCTGTTCTACTGTGGATTTCATTAGCTTTGAGTTTTTGGATGATGTGATCAAACTAATTCTGAATCTGTACATTTATATACACATTTGATTATAATTTATATATATATATATATATATATATATATATATATATATATATATATATATATATATTATATATATATGATGACTGTGTTGAAAGGAGTGAGGTCAAATTAATGTTTGGATCAAATAATTATTGTTAGATGATTTTGATGCAAAAATATTGGCGCATGCTAATGCTCTTTCAATCCTGATGAAGCATAATTACACAACATGTTGACAGACTTTAGCATATAACATCAAATGACAAACACACCTCGACACTATCATTAGGGTAAGGGTCAGCACTAATTTAAAATAACAAGCCTATAAGGTGTTTAAATTGTTTTAGAAGGTATCTCTGACCATTCCTCAAGGATTACTACCATTTAAATAACATTGCTAATTTGTCTTGGTCACAGAATCACTTAACAACCAGGTTCCTGGTACCAGTTTCAACTATGCTCTTGTGCCCGTTGTAGCTGAAAGTGACATTCAACAACAAGGTCTGTTTTTAATACAAATAATTAATGTGAAGGATTGTCCATTTATACTGTACAAAAGAGAGTGCTTGCATTACCTCACAATAAAAGGTCAGTATTACCTATCAGAATTATATTTAAAAAAATAAACTTACAGGATTCAAGGAATCAAATGTCCTTAAACCACTATTATATATTAATGTGAGACACAGAAAACAAATGTGTGACACTCCTTATTTTATTCTGAAGCCTTGCTTCTTGATGATGTGTTTGCCCTTCACATATCAGTATTCGCAAATTGTATTAAAGTCACAATGATGCATTGGGTGATTGCCCTTTAAGTAAAGGAAAGGTGAGGATAGAACATCTACAATAATAATGTGATGTACACAAATTTTCCTGTTGTCAATATGTCTACATTAAAAGTGAATAATGGGATATAGGCACTTGAGATACAAAAGGAAAGGTGTTTGGGAGAAACATCTGGTGCATAATAACACTTGCCTGACACAAATTAGTTCAGGCTCATGTGTTGGTCCTATGTAAGCATGATACTGACTAAGTGAATAATATGTGTTTCAGAGCTTTTTAGGTATTTAATAACAAACTAAAATGCAGTCCAGTTGCCCTCAAAGCCTTAACCACAGTTGTGGTTTAAAGAGGCCTACATAGCCAGCACAGAATCTCCAAAACAAATAAAATCAAATAATAACATCTGCTAAATGCCAACATGCCCAGACTGCTAATGGCTTTTCAAACTACACCACACAACAGTTGCCATGCAACTGATAAAGAATACCAGTCAGTGGGAGCTGAATTAAAATACTTTGGCCTTATTCAGCTGTATAAAAAATCTATAGAAACATGTTATCAGAGAGAAAAAGCTTCAAGTACTCCAGGATAATTTTTCAGATGTCTCATGCTTTGCAATAGGGCTTCCCTCTTTGGACAACCCTGCGTTCCAGATAATATTATTAAGTAGCTCTAAAGGTATAACAAAAAATGCAGCATCAATATCACCCAACCACATCTGTTACAGCTTGCTTGGACTTTAAATACCATTTTTAGGTTTTTTATCAGGGTCTCACAGTGTAACAGTGACATGATAATAATAATGGAACCTTATGCTGTGAAAACATTTTGCTAACCACAGCTAAAATACACAGTCTGTGAATAATATCTATAAATAACACATACTGCTTTCCCACATGTAGTAACAGCATTATACTAAGAAGCCTTTCAAATATCATTTTGAAATCCAGTACACCATATTAAATTGCATATGAAATTGTGTCATATTAGAATAATAAAATGTAATGGATGTTTAAAGAGTTTCTGCCAACCAACATTTGTCGGAAACCTTTTTATGTTTTTTTTTTTTAATATTATTATTTTATTTTTATGTTCAGGTGCTGTGTGAAACCATGATTTAAAAAAAAAAATCTCATTTAAACAAAACAAAGTTTTTTTTTTGCAGTTTTTTAAGACAAAACTCATCTGGTTTCAAAAATGTAATAATTGTTCTAAATATTTTAATATCTGCTGAAGATAAGGCAGTTGTTATATTCAATTGTTTCTTTAAAAGCAAAAAGACAACACAGTGACTCTTTAAATTACCCTAATTTTGTCTTAAAACTGTCCTGTCTCTCTGCTTTATGTCTCTTCCTCAAAGAAAATGAGCAATACTTCATGTAAGGCTACAGGGACAGGGGGCCATACTGTCAGGATTATTGATGAAGCCAAGTGTAATTCTGTTTAAGTTCTATAGCTTTCTGCCTGGCTAGCACACATAAAGCCAAGACGCCAGCAAAATAACAATACCACTGTTCCAGATATGTCAATAGAGGCTCAGTTCTTTGGACGCAGGCCTTTCTTTCAAGCTTTGAAGCCATGTGCAGAATCCAAAATAGAGTTACTGTAACCTTCTAACACATTAGTCTTATCTACTTCTTACCTCTAGATGGACCCCTTACTTTCAAATGCCATTAGTTGCAAGCAAGATGAATATTCTATGTTTGCAATTTTAATCTTTGAAACAATCATAACAATGTATTATAAAAGAGTTTACATAGACTGACATATCAGATTAAATGTAATATGTTTTCTTCCTAGATGCTTACAATTAATTAGATAGCGCCAGTTTCATTTTGCCCTGCTTTTTAATGTTTTCATTATTTATCTCTTGGTTGGTTTGGTTCAATATTAAATCCATCCATATCAAACTTATATGCAAGATGCCAACATTGTTTCTCTCCAGTTTGTCACTGTAATATTAATCCTTTGTTAAATGTCAATCTTTTATAATATCCTACACTTGATAAATTACTTTCTTTATAACAGTGGCAGCTACATGTCTTGGTCTTTTCAGGAGTTTATAATGTGGTAGAAGGCCACAGGAGAAGTGGGTTCTAACTGCTTTTTTAATGGGAAAACTGGGCTTGTCCACAGGCACAAATATTACTGGACTATACACCTTTAGCACTGCATGCTCTCTACCTGAGTCGTTGTTAAGTACACTCTCAGTTATGTTTCTGTATTGTATCAGTTGTTATTAAGTGAGCCAAAACACAGCACAGTTAGACTAAAAGACAAAGATATGAAACTTAATTTAAAAGGGTTAGCCTTAAAAAGACGTTACATCAGCTCTTGGAAACTTGTACATCATTCATTTGTGGTGTTTGACCTTTAGATATCAAATAAATGACAGCATTTTAGGCATTCATTTACTTCAATGACACAAGTATTGCTCTAAATTGGATTTTCTTTTTTTTAAATGTATTCATTGTAAAGCGTAATTGCAGAATACATCACTGTGAAATACATGCCATTGAGATAGCGGCAGTTTAATTGGCGAGAGTATATTACAGTGTAGGCTCATACAAATAACAGAATATTTATTTGTAAAAGTCTATAGAATATAAAATGTGTACAGAATTCCAAAATAGTACTTTTGTTATACTTATAGCTGAAACAGGACTGAAAAATATAACTTTTTAACCCTGAAATACAATTTGTTAATAAGGAACACCAGTGTTACTCCAGAATGCGTTCATCAAAACTGTAATTTCACAACACAGGTAAGGTGGTTGTATGTTTGTTTTCATACTACACACACATTACATTTTATTACCCAACAAAAATCAAGCCAGTGCATCCATTAAACGTCATTTTAAGGTTACTAAACTACTACTTTTTAAAAGCTTTCCATTTAGCACGGCAACCTTACATCATTACTGCGTGACAATAACGCTACTGTTTAATGATTAGAATTCGAATTCATAGGGCATTTTTAGATCACATTTGTGCTCAGTAGAAAAGTATTGTATAATAACTGTTATGTATTATTAAGAGCACACAAAAAGAGGTATTAATGTTATAAGGACACATTTGTTAAGGAGTCAGGAGAGCTACAATGACATGGCCATGGCCTTTGTCTAAAAAGGTGAGATCTATTTCATACAATACATCATCACTGACATTGAGCTCATAAACCGTGCTAAATGAGAGGCACTTACAGCAAACAAAAACATAGTTTACGGTAAAAACATCAGGAAGAATTCAGGATATCATAAAAACATTGCAGTCTGTAAAAAAAATAAAATAAAATGTCACACTAGGTATGCTTTAAGGTGGAATTAGAAAGGTGTATGTAAGAAAAACATACAAACATAATTAATAATAAGGATTTGCCACAAGCAATTGTTATTTATTTATTTATAAAATACTATATTTCCTACAAGAGGTTGGCATAACTTTCAGGATGTTAGCTTTGAATGATGGTGCAGAGCGGGGCTACTGCATCTCGAACAAACCATGGGAAGGTATATTTGAAATAAAGGCATAGCCCATTACAGGCATAGTGGTGAAGCAGAAATACAGACAGATAACACTTTTTTCAAACAATGTCAGTGATTGGTTAAAACCTCATCATAGGAGGAAAAATAGATTGAACTATTGCCCTAACAACCTTACACCACAAGTCAGTAGTCTCCATCTGTCATGTGATTGGTTCACATCACTGTCAGTCCTACCCCTTTTCAAAGGAAACCCTTTCTCCAATGCAGAGAAAATGTATCAACAGAAAAATAATTAAAAAACATACTAGAGGATATAAACTGGATTATGCAGCAGTCAGCAAACCAGTCGGAGACACAGAAAAACTTAGCTAACTATACTTCAGAACTATTTTCTGTTATTTATTTATTTATGCTCTATCGGCTATATTTAAAAAAAATATATAAGATAATATATATTTAGCGGTATGCTTTACAGCTACAGTTATATAGTCATATATAGATATCTATATATATATATATATATATATATATATAATATATATATATATAGTCGTATTTACTATCCAACCTTGCCTCACTTATTTTCTTGACTGATTGATATATTAAATATGTACTGCAGACTCCGCCATAGTTGAAAATTAAATGCCCCTCAGGAAAACTATTGTTACCTCCTGCAGCTTCAGGCATTATAGCCCCCTGTCGGTAACAATTGTCTTCCCTCAGGTCAATAATTTTCTACTATAGCCCTCCTTTTCGGTCCATATTTACTAGACAGATATATTTTTGAGGTACTTTTATTATTAAAATAAACAATAAATATTGCAGATATGCAAACTGTGATGTGGAATGTGTCTCCATTAACTTTAGGGCTGCTCAGAATAATAGACTTATTAAAATAAATAAATACATGCATGCAAATATATGCATGTATCCTAACCTTGGCCTCTTCACCTCTGGACTTCTCATCTTTTCAATTTGTCCGTTATGAAGTTTTTTTTCATTTCCCCTTGGGACAAGTAACGGTTGCTTCTCAGCCTTCCCATCACCTCTGCAAGGGAGGCTGTCTGCGAGCCTAATGGAAACCCTGTCCTCTTTTTAAAGTTACAAGCCCTTATCTCTTATTTAAATTTTCAAAGTTCCTCCATGCAGCCCTTGCTCCAGTCCCTGCAAAAGTTTTTTAAAAAAGGTACGTCCCAGAGGTAGGTTACTTTTTTTATATAAATATATATAGATATATATATATATATATATAATATATATATATATATATCTATATATTTACGAATCTTATACTGGAAATAATTTATTTAAAAATGTTTTACATTTGAATATACAGGAAATCATTTACAAGAAAAAAAATTATCATAAAAAAAACACATGTTAACTGGATTACATTATTTCACACAGGTATAGTCTGAGCTTATATTATTTATGAAAATAGTTTTTGTTTGTCAGAATTTTTTCAGAGCACGACTACAATGAAGGACGTTGGTTGGCCTATGTCTTTCTGTCTGTATAGTGTCACTTTAGAGACATCCGAAAAGCTGTATTGGAGAGATCGTAATGGTCCTTGTCTTTCTGTGTTAGGTTTTAAACAGATATACAGAAATTCAGATGACCGATAGTAAAATAATAAGTGCATATTCAAATTTAAAGCACTTTATTATCTCCAGAAATTATGAAGTACCGGTATGAGGTGTAGGTCTATATCTTATTCAAAACTGTAATCTGCAATAGTGTAAGAACTGATCACAAAGCACAGCACAGGCTTTTATCGACAAACCAGGTTACAGACACTTTTTTTCAAAATAACTAATGCAGACTAGATAGAATATTTATTCCCTGAATACTTGCACTATGTCTCACAACAACTGATCTCTCCCCTACCCTCCGCTAACTAATAACAGATGTATTTCCTAAAAGAACTATAATCAATTATAATCATACAAATATTTCCATTTGTGTCCTTTTAGAGCTGCCCGTGACATCCAGTTGGTCACATCCCTGAATAAATAATTAAGGGCTGTCAACCAAGCCTTTCATCTCATATTAAAATTAAAGTAAAATGTTTGCAATATTAACATAATTATATTTTGAGTTATTTCACATAGTAGTTAATATCAATGAGTAAAATACCAGACAATTCCAAAAGGTGATTAATAACAGTACATAAACTAGCTTTAGAAAAGAAAGGAATTGATTTAAATTAGACAATTCAATCAGCCTGTAAGTTTGGATTAAATGGAATGGAATGAAATACAAACGTGTCTGTCAGCCAGTCCCGTAGACAAGCGAAGGGGACGGTAAAGATGTAATTTAACAAAATGGAAGTTCATTAAAAATCAATATAAAAGAAAATATACTGCACATGGTATATACGCTTTTCAAATAATCTCTCTCTCCCTCTCTCTCTCTCTCTCTCTCTCTATATATATATATATATATATATATATATATATATATATATATATATATATATATATATATATAGAGAGAGAGAGAGAGAGAGAGAGAGAGAGAGAGAGAGAGAGAGAGAGAGAGAGAATAATAGATGGGTTTCAGTGAGTTACAGGAAAATAATTCCATCTAGGGTTTATGTGATGCCATAAACTACGAGACCGTTAGGTCCAGTAGTTTATAAACTGTCACAGAAACCTGAGACATTTTGTGTTTGAATTGAAAGTGATGGTCTCGAGGAGTCAAATTGGTCAAAGTTCAAGTATATTATGAATTATGACATTTTGAGGTCACTTCTGTGCTATTATGCCTTTTTTTCTAGAATGGCACAGGATGCAAATATAGCCTTCATCCATGTATTATATATTTAAAAGGCAATGCAGTGTGCAATATTTACATACTTCTTACCTATCAAAATGACATACTTGAATGCTTTCAAATACTTGTGCATATTTAAATACTAATCCAAAAGCAAACATAAAACTAAAGACATATCTCAGTCTAGTATACATGAAGTGACATAAAACTGCATTGATGCAGGATATTTCTTTAATGTAACTGCTATTGAAAGGCAACAAGCTCTTCTGTAACCATTTGTTAAATTTCAATAAAATTCTAATCTGGATTACAGAGATATATTGACTAAATGGTGATGGCAATATATATTGTGTTTCCTGAAATAACCCTAATAATAGAGTGGGGCCCCCCAATAATTTCTTTGCCTCATCATTTGTATTATTCTCAATATGCTTCTAATTACTTGTTGCTTGCCACAACTTTTGAAAAAGCATGTAAGGCCATGCTTTTTATACAAAACATTTGTCACCCACTAGATACCAAACCTTGTCAATGCATCTCTCCCTCATGTACATGTATTGATTTTCTGTTCTATTCTAAGACCTCCATTCTGTTACAATTCTTTAACATGGTTTTCATTGCGGCTACATGGCTTGCCCATTGCCACCTGTCTGTTTTGATTGTCTCCAAAGTACGTACTGCTGTGTAACTCGAAGTTAAATGATCCATTTGTGGTTATGCTAGTCATACAGTCCATGCTAGGGTTCCCATCTGCCTGGTTTCTAAGTAACTGTTTTTTAGAGAATTGTTTTGGTTGTAGGTCTTTGAAATACAGTTTTTACTGTACACACAGATATATACTTTCAAATGCATGATCCCTCATTGATCCTAATTTCATCATCTACTGCAGGCTGGGTTTGACAACTACGATGGTTTGATAAAATGTTGGCATGGAAGAGCTACTCTTGTTCCTCCTTATTTGAAAGTGGCAACCTAGCCCACAAACTATTGTAAAAGGGTAATCACCTGCTTGAACTTGACCTGCTGTTGTGGAACATTCATTGTCTAACACACACACACACACCTCAACCCTTTACACACTCTTCGTCTGTTATGGCTTTTAGAAAGGTGAGAAATATGTCACCTGCAAGTCACTAGTTATTCACTTTTTTGATGTTCAGTTTTTCATATATATTGTTGATACATAGAATTACTGCATCTAATGACAAAAGTTGACAGCATGATCTGGAGCAAACTCAGCGTGACTGAAACCTAATTAATATACTTCCACGTGGCTGACTCATTGCCTAGTGTGAGCCCAATTATTTTTTCAAATGTATTATTTTAGAGAAGGAAACGTTAGTTAACGTTGTTAACTATTATATATATATATTATATATATATATATATATATATATATATATATATATGTGTGTGTGTGTGGTGTGTGTGTGTGTGTGTGTGTGTGTGTGTTTGTGTGTGTGCGTGTGTGTGATCAGGATATGCAAATTTCAGCATTACAAGAACCAATCAAATCATGTGAAAGTCACCAAAAGGCTTTTATATTCACAGGGTTTTAGAAGTCAGAGCACAGCAACTGCATACATGTTTGAATCTGCTTGGGGCTCATCTGTGCAGTGTAAACAGACTAGCTACTCAAATGCTTAGTAGAGTAAGTAAATACAAGTAGCATTCAAGGTGGGAGAAAGCAAGTACTATAGAGTTATGGGTAATCAGGATATGCAAATGTATGCTGTGCTCTGACTTAAAACGCTGTGAATGTAGAAACCTTTTGGCGATCTTCATGTGATTTGATTGGCTCTTATAATGTTGAAATTTGCATATCCTGATTACCCATAAACCTATAGTTATTGTTTTCTCATACCTTGACTCGAAAGCAACTTTATATCATATCTATCTATCTATCTATCTATCTATCTATCTATCTATCTATCTATATATATATATATATATATATATATATATAAATCAGACTGTACTGCTGGTTACCTACTTTACCATTTTCAAAGAAATACAAAAGTTATTGCTTTTAATTGTATAACGCTTTTTTTGTAGTAATGTGTTCAATAAGTACTGTTCTTTGACATATATTTTTAATCCCCTTGAATTTTGATGATTCATTGAAATGGAAGCACTTCGGTCATGGGCCATGGTCAGGATAAGAATAGGAACAATTTTAGCTTCACATAAAGATTAGAACATGACAGTGCTTTATGGAATAATTTACAATTGCATGGAGGTCCATGATCTCAATTTCACTAAATACATTGTGGCAGAGACATAGAAACTCAGTACACAGGAACTCAGTATTTTTTTTCTTACCATTTTGTCACTCTTGAAATAGATAATCTTGAAATGTCTCTAATTGAAATGTGTCAACATCAAGACAGATGTCACAATAAGAACAACTGTTGTCCCCTCATGCAAATGTGATACTTGTGCAACATTAAACATACACACTGCGTGCTGGGGGTTCTGGCTGTCAATGAAGAGACAGACAACAAGGTGCAGCGAAAGCAGTAAAACCGCTTTTATTTTTATCAAATCGTTTTCACGCTATTTTATTGAAAGGGCCTCACTCTCTCTCTCGCTCTGCACTACTCTACTCAATTCCCTCAATTGGCACGCAGCATGCCCTTTTATGGACTGACTCCGCCCATTCATCACCCATTAGCACATCGAAATCCATTCGCATTCATACTCACACACGCAGAACTGACAAGCAGGCAGGCTGCTAGGGAGCGAGATTAGCCTGCGAAACAGACTCACATTACACACCCACTCACATCCGCAGACTACACAGGAAACACTGTGTACAGTACGCAGTTCGTTGTGTTTGCTTCGCCGATAGATCATATGGGGAATCCCCCATGACAGCCCCGTTGCGGCAATATTAAAATGAAGTTCCTCTCTCGCTCCGCCCTTGATACAGCCCTGCCAAGGAGGCTTCCACAGGCTAGGTGACACACGTCCAGCCTGTGGGCCGTCATTTGCCGACCACTGCAGTAGGGAGTTCAGAAATTAAAGGTTCTGATAAAAATAAGTTCTTTCAAGACACCCCCATTGCTTTAATATGAAGAGCTGTTTAAATCCCTGTTAAGTGATGAAAAAAAATGGCTAAACATACCAGTCATGTTCAAGATGAGACAGACTTTCAGTTTGCAAGCAGTTTCAAATACAGAGATGTAAATCTGATGCATTATAATTAATAGACAATGTCAATTTTTTTCTTGCTGTTCCTTTGTCATCAAACTATATTGAAATGAGGATTCGATTAAATATTGTATGCAAAATGAACATGAGTTTCAACTAGGTCAGAGTCATTATATTAGGACATTAATGTAAACCAGTCTGGTGTGCTGAAGACATTTTACATCCTTGACAAAATGCAAGGCAAGCTAATGGGTATTAAACTGTCAAGTAGAGAAATAATGTCAAAGATAGACCATTAATGTACAGTTTTGAGTTTCTCAAATTAAGCAAGCCCCTTTTCCCAGTAGCCGGCATTTACAATACAGAAATAACACTTTGTGATGCAATTGCATGTTTTGTACACTTTAAAACAGTGTCTGCTAATTTAAATAAATTCCAATGGACTAGCTGTTATTCATATGAAGATCTTTAAATCCATTATGTCTCTATGATAGGGTTGCCACCTGTCGGTGTTTGACCCGGACAGTCCGGGAATTGGCATCTGTGTTCAAGTGACAGGAATTAACAAGCCTGGATGCCCTAAATGTCCAGTTTTAGTGAAGCTCATAAGAAACACCAACCTTACTTCAATATTTTCTTTTACATACATTAGTTGCTTAAACCATTTCATCTAACTTCTTATAAATGAATGTACTGTTTAGTACTGATCTGTACATTTCAATGATGCTTGGGAAAACAAACATATCCAACAGTAAATCAAAATCAACAGTACGAAGGAGACTGTTTAAATCAGGACTTAAAGGATGTGTTGTAATAAGAATACCATTGGTTAGATAGGGAAATGAGACTAAAAGGCTAAAATATGCACAAGAACACAGAAATTGGAGTATGGAACAATGGTCAAAGGTGCTTTGGACTGTTGATGGATAGACCGTTCTGTTGCCAATTTAACGCTTGTCTTCTTTCTATTCCTTAAGGATATTGTCTTCTAGTTGCACATCCTTGTTAGACAGCTTTTTGTGTATTCCAGTCGTAGGTTTGTCAATTACAGATGATGTTTCTCTGTACTTGCTGATTATGCTTCAGATACCACACCTTGAAAATCAACTGGTGTGAGCAATTTCACTCTGTTTTTCCTTCTTTATGCAAGTCAAGGTGGTTATAATAGTAGAAAACACTAGCGGAGGCTTTGAGTAAATTGTTGATGTTCATAATGCATCAGAACAGAAAAATGCAACATGTCTTTTAAGACTTTTGCACAGCAGTGTACATTAAAAAAAAAAAAAAATGAAACCCTAAAAATTCTATTTTTCATCACCTCTAGAAACTGTTTCACACTGTCATTCTTGTTATACATTTCTGATGTGAGTTAAGCACCTTTCACACTGGAACTCCTACCCGGGTCTTGGCTACCCAGGTCACAATCCTGCATAGTGTGAAACCATGTATCTGGGTCATACCTGGCTTAACCTTGGTCCCAGTGACCCACCTCAGGATGAGGGTTGACATGCTTTACCCAGGTTGAGTGAGACAAAATGCTTGAAGGCCATTCATAAGCCGACGCAATAACAAACAGCCATGTCTGCATGAAGGATTCACTTCCACAAGGAACATTTCTGTTTATTCTGCTTAGCCATGTTTCTGTTGATTGAGACACAGCATGAGCCAGATTGCAGCAGGGATGAAGAAACGTTTGCTCTAATCAACATTTGGGCCGACGGTTCAATCCGGAGAAGCTTGGATGGAAGTGTCTGTAACAAGCTGCTTCCAGGGCATTGATACGCGTCTGTCACCCAATTCAACTCTGCTTTATCAAAAGCATTGTGAAATTGTGTACCCGACCGCATGACACGGGTCCTGACACAGGTATGTTCTGACCCAGGTACAGCATGCCAATGTGAAAGGAGCTTTACATACTAATCTCTCTGGTTTGAGGAACAAAGTGGCTTATTAGAGATACATGTAAAAAATGTATAACACTTGCCTCTTGTATAACTTAAACCTCCATTGTTTAAAACCAGATTGATGAAAACTTGAGGATACCACAGACCGTGCTTGTAAAATCCAGCCTGTGTGGGGAATTCAGAAATACTCCTACAGTGTGTATGCACTGTAGTTTTAAAATGACTCTCACTTGAACTAAAGCTTAAAAAAAAAATAATACAAAAGGTAGCAACATGGCTTTTTTAAAAGCTTCATATAAGTGAATAGCACATTTTATTTATTTTTATTTTTATTTTTTTATTTAATAATGAATGAAACTGTACTCCACCATATTATATTGTACGCTTCTGGTTGGGTACCAACACCAGCTAGTCACTCATAAATGCACTAGTAGCACCGAAATGTACACTTAAAAAAGAGAAAATTAAAAACAATAATGAGGGGTGTTAAAGTAAACTAACAGTTGAGATTTAAGCAAGTTACGCTGGCATTCAGTTTTTTTTTTTGTTTGTTTTTTTTTTTTAATCCAAGATTTTATGTTTACTGTGTAGTAAAAAAAAAAAAAAAAGTGTAGTTTCGAAAGCATTAATATTTGATGCAGTGATATAGTGTTCAGAATACTGTCATTATCACAAGATGGCAGCTATTGATTATGTGTAAAAAGCTGCTTAAGGCAGCTGAGATATGAACAGCATCTGAGGGATGAATCCTTTAAACATTGGTTGTCATGTGGCACCTCCTCTATCTTCCTCTACCTTCTTCAGACTTATAATCAAAAAGCTCCCTGTTCTTCACAGAAGCAAATGTGTAACCTTCGATCAACTTTGTAGTGGAAAAATCTCTATTAGCAAACGCACTATTAGTGGGTTCTCTCAGTCTTCTTTATCTCAACGCACATGTGTCAAGACTAATTCTTCTTTGGAAGAAGTTGCTTTTATTTTAGCTTCTACCTAGTCATGTACTTGGTGGGCTTTTCCCCCCTCAGAATTGTAAGTCAGTGCCTTCTGTAGTTCATAGTAGAGCTATGCTAAAGTTACAATGTACCAAAAATGCAATGCTGACAACTGGTGTAATAGCGAAAGGAAGAAACAAATAACATGTGTAAGTGGTTGTTTAAAGCCCACAGGTACAATTTGATAGCTCAGCTATAAAATTATATTTCTACATGCATTTTCTCTACCTTTCAATACCTCATTCACCTCATAATATTATTATCTGGTGTATCTGTAAGTGAGTTTTATGATTTGTACAGGCAGGCAGCCAAAAACAGACATGATTTGATGCATTGGCAAAATAATGCTGGTTTCCCACCTAAAAGGTGTTACTTTAATATAGTTCTGTAAACCTTACAGCTACAAGCACACTTGGGAATTCTTATGATATTTTCACCACTGGTGGCAGAAGCTTTTTTTTACAATTGGGGGAGCTTCCTTAGTGCTATTTATAATGTTCCCATCTCAACACAATTCATGAGTTATTATTGAAAATAATTAAGGCCCAACCTAAATCGCCTATTAACACTAGAACAACCAAGGCGGTCAGTTTAGCAGTTTTTGGAATTTAAATTTAAATGGCTGTGCATGTGTTTAAGATATGGAGCTGTGCTTTCCTAACTTTTCCTAAATATATGTACTAATAACCCTGACAAAGAAAGAATTGCATAGCTGCAAAAATTAGTGAGATAAAATACTGTCCAAATATTCTGACCAGGAGCGATCAAATTGGTCGATACATATAAAACAAATTATTATTTGTATTTATCAGTCGGGACTTGTTATTGTTTCAATGAACCTCCGGATAGCCCATCAATCAGCCTTGACAGATCACAACGTCAGGCTGCCTGTCTGTACTGGTTACTGTAAGTCGCATGTTTTTCAAAGAAATTCATTGTTACACCAATACACATTGCAAATAGATTGTTGTGACAGAAATATAATGAGTTTTGGTTGTAAATCTCCCTCCCGACCTGCAAGGGCGCTAAGTAGCGAAATGGGAAGTCTTTGGACGGACTGGCCCGACAGTTCATTTCCTGAGTTGGGAAGTCAGTCAGCCTGGAAGAAGGCGAGACTCCGTTGCAGGGACGTATTGACCCAGAAAGTAAACGAGGTAGCAGCCACAAGCAACAGAGACAGCTGCAATCGTTTACCAAGGGGTCATGCATGATAGCATAAAGGGGCCGGAGAATCGTAAATCTTTTCCTTTGCTACGCTTGTGTTATAAACGGGAAGGACAGTGTGAAATGCAGAGAAAAGTGTATGAGAAATATTTGTGAGTGTTTTGTTTGTTTGTTCGTGTCTGTTTAAGTAACTGTCTGTGTTTGTATGTCACTAGAAGGCTTAACATGAATCCGGAGCTGTCACCATGGGCCAGCACAAAACCGGATCAACACTGCACTACAGTCACTGTTAAACTTGTTATCATGCACCACAAGCACTACAGCACGCACCCGATTTTGGTAATCGTGTATTGTATATGGTGGCTGTACTAACTGTGTTTATTATTTGGAACTGCAACCTGTTATTATTAAACAGTGCAATACACATTGCTGTTTATTGCTTGAGATTATTGTTTGATGTCATCATACCCGGATTTATAAGATAAAACATCCCTTTTTTCTAAACTGGATTACAATTGTTTGCCTGTGATTATTCCTGCACTCTGTACCTGTTCATTGTCAGCAGCCACAATCACTAAGACGCATGACAGCAAAGCAGTGTTTGGGATTACTGCACATTTTACCAAACATCGACTCTGTGGCAGCAAAGACGGACAATGACAATCTGGCTGTGAAGCAGACTGGACACCAGCATGATCCGTGGTCAATGCCCTTGGAGTAATTAGAAGCTTTCACTGTACTAGTGTATGCCTGTGGAGCATTTGTTGCCAGAAGCCTGTGTTACTGTTGATACCTGTGCCAAATACACAAAGACAGTCTGCTAAAAGTGCACTGCATACTTTGAAAAGCGCAGGATTTGTGTAATTTGTGCCAGTACTTAGACTTTGTAAACGATTGTAAATGAAGCCCATTCTGTTCAAATGTTCTGTATATGCACTTTGTTATGTAGGCAATATGCTCTGCGTGCAGTACCTTACACTTTTCTCTATTAAATGTCATTTGCCATGTGTCTGCCCAGTTCAGAATGCTTTCTAGATCATTTTGAATGACCTTTGCTGCTACAAGTGTTTGCCACTCCTCCTATTTTTATGTTGTCTGAAAATTTAACAAGTTTGCTTACTATACAAGAATCTAAGTCATTAATATAGAGTAGGAAGAGCAGATGACCAAATAATGATTCCTGTGGTATACCACTGGTTACCTTGCTCCATTTTGAGGTTTCTCCTCTAATCAGTACTTTCTGTTTTCAACACGTTAACCACTCCCTAATCCATGTGCATGCATTTCCTTAAATCCCTACTGTGTTCCGTTTGAGAATTAATCTTTTATGCTGGACTTTGTCAAAGATTTCTGGAAATCTAAATAAACCATGTCATATGCTTTGCAATTATCCATTGTCGATGTTGCATCCTCAAAAAAGTCAAGCAGGTTAGATAGACAGGCTCTCCCTTTCCTAAAATCATGCTGACTGTCTTCTAAGGTACTGTTACCATATAGGTAATTTTCCATTTTGTATCTTATTATAGTTTACATAAGTTTACATATAATAGAAGTCAGGCTAATTGGTCTGCAGTTACCTGGTTTGGTTTTGTCTCCCTTTCTGTGGATCGGTATTACTTTTGCAATTCTCCAGTCTGTCGGTACAACCCCTGTGTCAAGAGACAGTTACATGATCTTGCTTAGGGGTTAGTAAATAACTTCTTTCATTTCTTTGAGTACTAATGTGAGGATCTCATCTGGCCCAGGGGATTTGTTTATTTTAGGAGCTCCTAGTCCCTTTAACATTTCTGACTCTGTTATGCTAAAGTTATTTAAAACTGGATCGGAACAGGTCGACATGTGGGGCTTGTTGCCCTTATCCTCCTTTGTAAAAACTTGTGAAAAGTAATCATTTAATATATCAGCTATTTTTTTCTCTTCGTCTATTGCATCGTGAGTTAGACGATTACATCTAAATTATCCTTCAACTTTCTTTTCATTTCGGTGGGACTACATTTTACGATTATCACAAGCTTTTCAGGAAAGCTGCAGTCCGTCTTCAGCAGTGGAATCAGCGCTTCTATTGCAGAGTTCTAGATCAGGATTTATTTAGCCATTTCTTCACTGGTTTCCATGCTGTTCCTGTTCCATATGTGGCTCATCTTCGCACTCTACCATAACATGCTCCCAGACCATTTCTTTTTCTTCCCCCATCTTCATTTACATCTGAACCTAACCGTAAAATGAACATTCCATCAATCTTCTTTGCTCCCTCCTGTCCCAAAGATAGCTATGCCGCCCCATTATATTTTCAGGGAGTCGACAAGTCTGTAATAGTTTTAATGATATAGCTTGTTTGTTTTCTTGTAATTCCTTGACATCTGCAGCCAAACAGCATGCCTGTCGACCCAAATCATGGTTTCTTTAACGGGCTGTAGCCTACTCCTTTACTACTTCCCCCATGACATGCAATAATCTTCAATCTGCCATTTCCGATCCTGCAGCAGTAGATTCCTTACTGCAAAGTTAGATAACTTCGACACGATCCCTTCAATATGTCTCCTTTTCTTTACATCTTGTTTTGTCCAGTGAAACATGCTCTGAACACGAACATCTGTATCTTCTCGGCTTAATTATGCAATGATAATTATTCCACAGGGTCGTGCATTTATATAATTTTCAGTTTGCCTGATTGTAAATTCTCCATTCAATAATTGTCACCTAACACTGGTTTATCTTTCACTACTCGGGTCATTGTTTTCGAAAAAGAGCTGCTTCATTGGCTTCCCGTTGTGGAATTCTAGATCACTTCAAACAACTTGGTTGGTGGTCATCAGAAGCATACCAATTAGAACCACATTAACGTTCTTAAAGACTTTCGCTCAACTCAATACTTAAATCTATCCTGTGGCATAGGGACCTGCTTGGATGTTTTGGGGGTCTCCTTCCTCTTCCAAACGGCCAGGTAGTCGTCCCTCAAACCAAGCAGTTTGATGTTTGATGCCAATTTGTTTTTCCAGTCACCCTTTACATACCTTGCATTCCTTGAATTTGCATAATCATAAATACAATGCATACTCTGTGTCTGTGGGTTTGTCCTGAAACTACTGAACCAAAAGAGTTCTGCTTGTAGTAGAAAAGCAAAGAGCTGGTGGTGTGGACGTATATTTCTGTTATTGGTTTTTTTCAGATATGGAATCTGATATTTTGAGATTGTGTAGATGCTTGTGGGTGCAATGTGTTCATGCAGACATGCACATGTATGTCTTTATTAATATAACAAGGAGACAGACTGAAGATGAGTTGCACCTGTTTAGCCAAGCACATTGTCAACAGAGTCTACAGTAAACATATGTACAGTAGAATAATAACCACGGTAAATAAACTCACTGATTGACACTGACAACATTCAGAGGGTGCGTACTAGTATACAGTGTCTTTCATCAGCAGAAAAGAATACTGTGTTTATGTATTTTTCAGGTTAAAGGAAATCTCCAATCAGTTTTCTAATATACAGGTATACCTCTACATGCCTTTAAGAGGCTCAGAGTAATAACCACTATAGAGCAAACAAAATGGGAAGAAATTAATATTCAACAACAATCATACCATAAACATATATTACCCAAATTTGGGTAATGAAAATTATTTTAAGTGTTTCTCCACATAAATTGTAAACTAAATATCCCCATCAAAAATGGCTGTGCAATGTTTCTTACGCTAACGTAATGTTTTTCTAAAATTGCATATACGAGCCTAAAAGAAATGAAACAACGTGATAGGCATATCATCACTTCACCCTTTAACTTACTGACTGAAGTACCTGTCTAGACTCCTCTCCAGGTGGTGCACTGCAGGTATGAAGAGACCCTCAAAAAAATATACAATTTTGTGTTTGAGAGAACATAATCCTGTTACTTCGTGTTGTAGTGTTTTTTAAACGTTTTTTTAAAATGTAAATTTTCTTAAATATGTTCAGCAAAATACAGAAACTAAATTGTAAGCTACTGACTACTTAAAACATTTTAATAAAAGGGTAGTCCTTTGCATTTTGAAATAGATTGTGCATTCAGGCATTTTAAGTGTCTGCCTGGAATCAAGCCTTTTTGACAAGTTTTAATGTAATACAAAACATTCGCCGAATATAGTCTTTAAAATAGAGAAATATATCTTCCAAAAAATTACTCTCTCTAGCTGCTGGAGGAAATGTCTATTCGTCAAACAGCTGTCAAGAATTCTGAGTGAGGTGGTGAGTTTTCTTTACTTAGTTTTGGATTGGTGGTTACATTTAATGATACTGAAACAAACCAAAGAAAGCTTGATGGCAATGCTAAATATAATATAACCAAAAGGCAAATCAAGTTCCACACATTAAATCACATCTTTAACTCTTTCAGAACTACAAGGAAACAATAATTTAAAAAGTTTTGAGTGGAGTTATATTTCCTAGTGCTGAAAGAGTTACATATGTAAAGAGCACTGAGGTTGAAGAATATTGTATGCATGGTCTTTAACACTCCTAAGCTAATTTTCTTTTTGTATAAAGATTTCAGAGATTCTGCTTAAGAGTCAGAAATATCACCTGTGGTCAAAAAGGACATACTATATGTTAGGCAGCAAACACAGAGTAAAATGCTAATGCTCTTAAAACAAACTTTGGATATCAAACTACTAATATTTTAAGACTTCAAACATATCTTAACTTCTAATTTATACTGAGTCACTTGAGTTGCAAAAGAAGACACCGGAAGAACTACAATAACCCCAAGACGACAAATTCAGTAGAGATCTGCTAGAACGTCCAACAATACTATGAATAAGATCTCTATCATATAGTATTACTAATTGTCTCTGTTACAGTACATGCCTAAGTGTTTCATTTTTTTCAAGGATTATTCATCACAACAAAATGGTTGATATTTTATACCAGGTGTTGTTGTCATGGTCTGCAACAGAACAGGAAACTCAAAACAGTTTTAAGTATGATTTTGTATATATTCCCTGACACTGTCAAAGAACAACTACATTATTATATAAAAACAGGGAAAAGGAAAACGTTATTATTATTATTATTATTATTATTATTATTATTATTATTATTATTATTATTATTAATAATAATAATAATAATAATAATAATAACAAAATCATTTACATATATATGAAAAGGTGATTATATTTAGAAAAAAATAATTGTAGTAAGAATTAAAGAAAAATAAGCTAAACTGGCTTTAAATGTCATACGTCTATTAACATTATTGTATTGACAGGATCAAAAGGAATGTGTCCGTTGGCTAAATCTGTATTTTAAATCTGTATTTTTCTATTCATCTGATGTTTTCCTTATTGAAATTATGGTGCAATGATACAATTGCTTACAATAACAGTGTCAGTAGTAGGCTACCCTTACACAGAATATCATATATCGAACAACTAGTAATTGGAACACTTGATATGTGTTTTATAAAGTACAGGTATTTCTTTTTTCCCAGTACGATAAAATAATAAGCCTATATTGAACACTGAAATATGTCTGGGTTTGGGCTGTGGAAAAGGTGGCAACCCTAGTCACAAATATAACCTATACATTTCTAGGTTATCCCGTGGACATAAAACTGAATGCTACAACAAAAGTAAAACTGTTCTGTGACACATTCATTCTGAGATAGAGAGATGTGTCAATGTCCTACATGAAGCGTGACCTGGGAAGCTTAGAGTTGTCAGCAGAAGGGATGATAAATGATCTGCCTGTGCCACATTCACCATTATACAGAATAAAAACCTTATCTTCATTAAAGTTCGGTCACATTCAATATGCACGATACGGACAATCGTGACTGTTTGGCCAAATCATAATGCCATATCCATCAAAGTCAATTAATCCCATACATGCAATTTACAAGAATAAATAAAATAAAATAATTACTAATTAATTCATCAAGTCCCCTCTGTATTTTGTCTAATGTGGCAATAAAATAGAAGCCTTATTTGCATTTCTAAAAACATTTTTAAAACACAAAAGCTTTTATCTGACAAATACTTTTTTCTGCCTCTCCTTTATCTTTTTTTGTTTCTAAAAATATGAAGAAAATTTATTTGATGATTTATTTGATGATTTTATTAAAATTTATTTGATGATTTATTTGATGCCCTTCTGTTTACCCAATAAGGTTGGATTAATTCTTAAATTCATTTTTAACCAGGCTCATAAGGTCTTTCACAGGAAAACTGCAGAGTGATGCCAGGCTACATCAAAATGACAATTGTTAATGGCAATCCTAAGCACCAGCAGGTACTAATATGTGCTCTATTGTCCAAGAATGTAATCGCATTTATTTGAATCACCTAAAATTAGAAACTGCTAATTGGTTTTTGTGTGACATTTTCTGTCATTAAATTCTCCAGTCTCCACTGGGTAACCTACTGGATTGCAATCTGAAACAAAATACTTCTTGCTTTGCAGTTTTATTGTGCCAAAAACAGGAGGTAGGTTTTAAAATGAATTAATAACCTGAATACAAAGGTTGTTCAGTTTATCACATAGTACACCTAAACAGTTAATCAAAATGCCTAGTGGATACTTTACTGTAGCTCTAGAATGCACTACAGGAAAATATCCTGCCACCACCAAGGTTGAACGATTTCTGCCAGAAAAATAGCGACCTCATTCTTCAAATGAAGCGAAACCCTAGCCACGACCCATTTACAGTCACGCTTACCAATCTTTAAGAACCAAAAACCGTCAGGGGAGGTTACTTACTAAAATTAAAGGTAGACACATTTAAAACCATCTAAACATGTTTAATCCTTCGCCTTTTACCATACACTACGTGCGTTATCGTAATACCAGTACACTATTAGTAGTAAAGCCATAGTCTTTAGCAGTATACTGTATTGCACTACAGTAACTTAATTGCAAATAGCAGTATGATAAGTATAATCCAAACAATGTTAAATGCTGAATGGAAATTTCAGAAAACAAAAACATAAGCAAGAATTCTACAATACAGCGAAGCACGGTTTAGCATAATACAGTAATGAAACATGCTAACGTTGACATGTACATGCAAGAGGTATATAACTGTAGGGTACAAAAATAAAAGATGTCAACAAAAAATGAAAATGTGTTTTTGGATGCACATAAGTTTAAATGGTTGTAAAATATATTTCATTTTGTACAATGTTTTGGACAACAGCCCTGTATGTATGTGTATGTGTGTGTACTGTATGTCTATAACAGCCTTCATTATAATGAATCTTCAGCTATAACGAATCTGGACCCTGGATAAATATTAAAAAAGAGAGAATATAAACACACACTATCAACATCCCGGTCTGTACGCATGGGGTGCAACCTCTGAAGTGAAGTCAACTCTTTTGTCTTAATAAAAAGCATACGCTGTGTAACTGCCTCCGAAACTAAAATCATTTTATGTTGCAACAAAGCTGGAAACTACATTGATTGTTTGAAAAAAGGAGTAACGCAGGTATATCTGTAGTGAATACCTGCGTTATAATGCAAAATTGATTAAAGAAAACGCAACAACGACGACAACAACAACAACAACAACAAAAAAGAAAATACAAACTTGATGATCTGATTAACTTTTCATATCGGGTTGATTTGGAATAAAAGATCAGTTTGGCATTCTTGCATGTTGGATTATGATTTGATGCACTTTGAAACAATTCATGTCAGATTTGATTTTGAATAAAAGTTCAGCTTTCATTCGGGATGTTTGCTTTTTGTACTGCGTTTTAATTATTTAATAAATAGGATAAAGCAAAGGCAGAACACTGCACACATGAAACGAACAGATACACACAATCTCATCTCATTAACTTACTCCAACAGTTTATCGTTCATTTTGATTGTCCTTTCGCTATAACAAACCCCATGATATAGCGAACAAAAGGCAGGTTTGTTATAGCGAGGGTGTACTGTGTGTATATATATATATATATATATATATATATATATATATATATATATAGAGAGAGAGAGAGAGAGAGAGAGAGAGAGAGAGAGAGAGAGAGAGAGAGAGAGAGAGGAAGAGGAGGAGGAATTGTGAATAATTATGCATGTCCACCTACAAGTGTGAAATTCAAAATATGTTTTCTGCAAATCACAATACTAGGGACAAAGTTGTGGAATATGTTTGACTTCACTTAACTAATTTACAAACAAGCTCAAATCTATGTAAAGGGTGATTGTGGGTGTGGATGTACGTAATTAGTTAAGATGGCATTTTGAAATTTGTCTCTTTCAAATCTGATTGAAAAATATCAACAAGAAAAAAGACAGTCAAAATATTGTGCTGTAATTACAAAATATGCAATATTTAAAAAAAATAAATCTGTAGTTGTTCAGAGTAAGAACTGAAAAAAAAAAACATGAATAGATGCTGTCGTTCAATAAACAAGGCTTATTTGGACTGACATTCCTTTCTTTTTGTTCTTTTTTTATTTTTAAAGGGAAGCAATGCGACTGCATATTGAAGCACAGGACTGTGTTGACAACTTGTTTATTTTTGTTTTACTAGATGTTATACATGCTGTGTTTGCAAGCACAATATAAAATTAATTTTTGTACGGTAGTTTATCATTCTGTTTTTTTGTTTTTTTTAATAAATAAACAAATACACACAATAAAAAATGCTTAGCACCTCAACACAACATTTATTCAGTAAATAACTGTTTAATTAATATGTTAACTATGTTTATGTATGTAGGATGCATTTGTACCTCTTTCCATCTTCAAAGGGTTAAGTGTATTAACATGGCTGCACCCCAAGAATAGAAGGGTGAATGCTTTCCATCAACAAGTGTTATTATTATTATTATTATTATTATTATTATTATTATTATTATTATTATTATTTCTTAGCAGACACCTTACCCAGGGTGACTTACAGTTGCATACAAAAAAAATGCATATCAATAATTACAGTACAATTAAGAGCAAGATACAAAATACAGTGACTTCAGTCCTAATAAAAGAAAAAGCAGTGATGAAAAGAAAAGAAAGATTGCATTTTACCCTTTAGATGGCAGCAATTTATCAAACCGATACAAAATAATAGTATCCAGTAAAAGGGATAAAGTATGAGACAAAACTATTGTGTATTGTTTAAATCAAAAGGGGCTATGTACAGATAAGAAAATGTTAAACCACTCCAGCAAATTCAGTTGCTTTTCAGACATGTTCCTGTTCATACCTGTGCAACATGTTTCATTTCCTTTTGACTTCTTGTTTCAGATCTTTTCTTGGCTGCTAAAATAGTAATTTCTGCAATCACCCTGACTGATACACATGAGGTTTCCACGCGGGTCAATTTACATGTGAAATGGCAATGCTCGTGCACGTTTGGCAGAATTACTCATGTAAATCAGGTTTGTGGCCAAAAATAAATGGTCAAAGAGAGGGGTAGGACAAATCTCATTTACTCGTTTAATTGACAAAACACAAGGGAAAATCCACGTCCAGTTTCGCGTGGAAACCCGCATTTCACGTATAAATGTTAATGAGCATGTTTATCCTTAATCATAAATATTGCAAGGGAGCAGGTCAGTTGTTACTGTGGTTTCCAAGACAGCAGAAAGTAGTTGCTGATGAGCGATTTTATGGTTAGCAGTGGTGTAGTTCACCTTAATGATAATGCGGGCAGCTTTTTTTTTTTTTGATTATTGTTTTTTGCCATGTCTGGTCTGTCATGTTGTATATCTCTTGTGGGTTTACAGTTCTGTATAAAACCACTTACCATGAACTGTGTTATGCCCTTGTTATAGTATTAATGCAGCTGTTTGAGAATACCCTTGCTGTAAAAACTAAGCTAAAGTTAAACACGAAGAGCAAGTGAGCTGCTTAAATGTCTAACTGAATTAATTCCCAACCTTTTTTTTGATCCCAGCTATGCCCGTCTTTGCTGCTTATGTTATACATTGTGTTGCAGAAGGATCTCTGTCTTGATATATTTTAATTTAAAGGAAGTTACCAGAAAGATGCTTATAGGGTTTATACCCCACCCCCTTATTTAGTGCATATCTCAAGCACAGTTGCACGGAAACAGTTAAAATTACAATTTCTTACTATTTGCTGTTGTTATCTTTGCCTCTCTGACAGTATCACTGATGAAACATACACTAGGTGTAGTAGATTTTGGAGGCATTGTTATCTTTGGGGTAGAATTAACCTTTGACTCATTGGCTGCTGCTCAGGTGGCTTTTGTGATGATAATCCTCTTAGTGGATACTAACTTAGAAAGTAAACAACTACTGCAGTAGATCATTGTTATTTCAGTAAAGCAAATTCAGTAGCGGTCTTCATGGTTGTGTGGGGAGGTTTTTGTGCAATGATTTATGGAATCTCCACTAGAATGAGGGTACCACGCAGCAGGTGATAATTTACAGTCTGTGGTGCTGGTCATGAATTCACTACATTTTTCAAACTGTTGTGTGATAGTGTTTTGAAAGGCTACAAAAAAGGGAGGAATCTTATTGGCTAATAAGTATTCCCTCTTGTACTAATATGTCACCATACCAGCACTTCTTGAAACTTTAACAACCATTTTATATGGTTCACATGACGACGTTTCACTTTGGAAGAGTGGGTGGTGCCATTTTATATGCAAAAACACACCCCAAGGTGTTCAAATATGGTCCAATATCCACAAACTAACTCTGCTTTACAGCCAAAAAAGGAAAAAAGAAGTATCAATTGTGAGAGTGTGTCTTTGTAACCTCCAAATAAATATTAGTAAAATAATATAGCATCTGTGATGTAACTATTAAGAGACAAATTAGTTTAGTTTAAAATTCCGATATGCTGTAAGTGAAAAGTAACTCAAAATGACTCCTAACGATGGCAGACTTTAATGTACAGCTGAAAAACAATTTAAGTACTCGCTTTAACAACTTAAAAACAATATTAAAAACAGGTGCATGAAACAGGCTGACACAAGAATATTTGGAGGACTGCCTATGTATCGCCATCACATCTATCACACCTGGTGTCCTAAAGCTGATCGCAGAACGAAAGTGCCATTTTTCTCATTAAATGTGTCATAACGCAATGAAGCATTTATAATAAAAATGTATGCTACTTTTGAATTTTGTTTGGCATAAGAAATGAACAGCTCATTTGATTATGAAGAGACAAGATAAGGCTGTATATTTAATGAGAAGGATCTTTAATTACGAATTTGTCCAGGAGACAGTTGAGGGCAGCTATGTATAGGTCTGATTTGCTTGCCTGCCATGCATTGTGCAAAGTTATGAAAAATCAGGTAGGCAAGTGTGAACAGGATAGCTTGTGGGTGACGTCAGTACACGAAGTGCAGAGACACAGTATGGTGAGTTAATGTGCTGGTGCGCAGATTTATTATAAAGTAAATAATTAAACAACCAAAACACGACTCATTCACGTCTCTCATTCTCCACTCCACCAACCTCCTTCAGTGAAAGCTGCTTGTTTTTATATTGTGGTCGAGGGATTAACTGTCTATCAATTACCTGGTTTATCTCTCGACCACATTCGGCACAGGTTTTCTCATACGTGTGCTCAACGGCCAGTTTATCAATAAACATTCACTGCTGACTACGCAAGCTCATGACTTATCTAGATGGGGCATTTTAACCCCTTCCTGGCTGTAAAACAATAACAAAATAAAACCGTGTTTAAAATAAACACAAAACAGAACATTAATATTTAATACTAATATAAATAAACACAGAGGTGGGGGGTACCCGGTCACATATCTCCCCCCCTTGTGCATAGCACACATGGCCTCAAAGGCCACCTCCCCCCTTAAAGTTCCCAAAGTCAGGGCCAGGAGGGGAGGCATCAGTGGGCCAATAGGCTGCAATGTTGTTAGTGGCAGTGCTGGCAGCTGAAATCTGGACAGATGCCAAGCTGGCTTCTCCAACTGGGCCAATCCTGGCAGTGGAAATGCTGCTCATGGCAATGCTGGCAGCAACAAAGCTGGCAGCGGACATGCTGTCAGTAGATGTGCTGACAGCACCAATGCTGTCTCCTCCAGCAAAAGCAGTTACAGCAGCGGAAAGACTGCCCATGGCAATGCTGTCAGCAGAAAAGAACAAGGGTCTATCTATAGGATGATCATTTTTAAAAATGTAATATTTATTATGGAGGTTGTTTCTTCCTAACTACCAAAATAGATATTTGCTAAATTAACTTGATTACTGACACGTTATTTTTTATTAGTATTATTTTAAGGTAACTGTTCCAACTTTTTTTTAATAGGAAAACCATCTTTAAACTTGTATTACTTATCACTTTTAATAATACTTGACAACATACGGAACACTGAAGTTTTTTAAAAAGTTCTCAAATAAGAAACTGGGCCTACATGGAAAAAGAATGTCAATAGACAAGTGTGTTCCTTCAAAATGACCTGTGGTGGTTTCATTAAAAGTGAAACAAATCAAAGGTAATTTCAGAACACACAACTACTTTCAAATTCTCAACTTAAACTGATGGTAAAAGTCCAGCAAATTTAACCAACATTAACCTCTTTGCTGCCAAAGGTCACAGGAATTCTACCATTTTTGCAATACATTCCTTTAATCGTGATTACTACATCCGCCTTTTAGCGTATCCAAGCAAACCTACATATATTGTGTGTGCATACATTAAACTTTCCAGAAATTCATTATCATCTCAGTTTTGTTCCAGATTGTGCCTTTTTTCATATTCGTATGAGCTTAACATGCAGCCTACAGCACTCAGTATTCCGCTCCTGAGCCATTCTCAGCTCCAACCCCGGCACCTGCCTCGGTACCATCCCCGGACCGAGATGATGAGCGAAGGGGACCAGGACACGATTTCTATCGCGGCCTCCTGGGATGAAGACTCCATGGAGCAGCAGAAGACAGAGGTCCAGGAAGTGACTCAGGAGATAAGGTCCAGCTCTGAGAGCCTCAGAGACTGATGTGACCCCTCCGTCAAGCTCGGTTCGAGCGCTCATGGAGCGAGCCTACAATTTCCTCCAGGTCCCCTGGAAGGCAGCACCAGAACAGCGCCGGTGTAAGCTTCAACCCTCCAGCCTCTTCTGGAGAAGGTTCAATCTTCATGGCACCGACCAGCCTCGGCACCATGCATTTAGAAGTACGCATACCCGCTGGCCTCCTTGGAAGGCGCAGAAGCGCTGGGGCTGGCCAATGCAGGACCACAGATACCTACCTGAAGAAAGCTTACACAGATGAAGCGCAGGTAACATACTTGGCCAATGCACCAGGTCTCTTAACGGCCTACCTGGATGAAATCTTGCAGTCAGTGCCCCTCCCTGAGCCGATAGCCTCAGGGCTATGCCTAGTGTCAGGTACACTGCTCCAGCTTTCAGGCTTCCAAGGGCAAGCTTTAGGCAGAAGCCTGGTGGGGCTTGTAGTGGCGCATAGACAGTTTTGGCTGTCTCAGGCCAGGGCTCCGGATGCGGACAAGTCGGCCTTGTTAGATGCACCTATCTCCCCTGGCCATACTTTCGGGCCAGTGTTAGAGGAGATCCTGCAATGCTCCCACAGAGAGTGGGAGTCGTCATGAAGGTGGCTGTGATGCTTCCTTCCCATGCTCCGGTATGGGACAAGTTTAAGCACTGGCGTCCAGCTGTAACTGCGGTTACCCAGGCAATTCCAATCCCCTATGCAGCGACCTGAGGCATCACCTACAGGCTTCCGCGGCAGCCAATACCCAGGGCTATCCTCAAGGACGGGGAAATGCCAGACGTGGGGCCCCAGCACATCAGTGACCCGGGAGGCAGTTTTTGAGGAAACACCCCAAGCAGCCTCCTAGGCAGGCTCCACCGCAACCTAAGTAGCCCCAACAGGGCCCCTGAAGGCTTGCAGTCTCAGACCCAACCTTTCTCCCAACACCAACTCCAATACTGATGCAATTCCACCACAGACTCCTGGATGCTCGCCATTGTACAAACTGGTTGCACGCTGCAGTTCCAGGTGGGATCTCCTCCCTTTCGAGGGGTCACGGTTACATCTGTAAACGACCCTCTCCAGATCTAGTGACAAATTGCATGCTTTTGTTGTTATTATTATTATTATTATTAAAAATGTATTTATTTATTGGCAGACACTGTCACATAAGGCGACTTACAGCTGTCACAAAATATCACTTTAAAAAGATAATCACAATACAGTTAAGCTTTTACATTAGCTGATGCTTTTATCTTATAATATGACACGAATAGAGAGGGGCATGGGAATCCAATACAAAGTATTTTTCAGTCAGCAGACAGATTTTGCATATGTCCGCTATACACTATTTATATGTTTTATTTAGACTTTAATAAAAAAAATAAAAATAAAAGACTGCCTACATTTTTAATCAGTATAGTATAATCAGCTCTTCTTTGTGCATCTCATATGCACGGCAACCACGTCTACCAATAAATCCGCTATTGCGTGTTGGAGTTATTGATTTAGATGTCAGTTACACCCAGTTGACGCAGGTGTAACTTTAGACGTCTAAACTACTGTTGTACGACGTCTACGTACTCTGAAAATCGCATGTAAAAATGTTAATGAGGTCAAAAAAGAATAGACCCATTAGACAACAACAGACACCTAAGTGCATCAGGTGATCATTTTAGAAGCTTTAGAAAAACTTTCTTACGCTAGACCCCTGGCCAAATGTCTAAAAAACTAAGCTGCACCCATCTAAAGTCCTTAGTTGCCTTTGAAAATCTACCCCCATATGCCTATAAGTGGAGATATTTTCAAAACTGATGTAAGACCCCATTATTGCCCTATAGCAACTACCCTACAGTTTCTGCAAGATCTGTTGGAGGAAAGCAGGTCCCCCTCTATGCTGAAAGTGTACCTGGCAGCTATATCTGCATACCATGTCTACATTGATTCAATTTCCCCTGGCACCCATATTCTGGCGACCCGTTTTCTAAAGGGTGCTCGGTGGCTACATCCTCCGAGAAAGGACGCCTTCCTGGAGTGGTCTGGATGTGGTATTGGAAGCTTTCACTAAGGCCCTCTTTGAGCCTATACATTCCATAGAGTTGAAATATCTCTCTATGAAGATAGTCTTTTTGTTAGCCATCACCTCTGCTAAGCAGTTAGTGAGCTACAGGCTCTGTCAGTGCACAGTGCCTGCATGCGTATTTGGGATGATGGAAAATGGGTATCGTTGTGCAGGAACCCCACTTTCCTCCCTAAGGTGGATACGGCTTCCAATTGGTGGAAATAAAGGTTTTCCATCCCCCTCCTTGTGCTTCCGAGGAGTACCGGAGATTGAATTTCCTCTGCATGGTACAGGTATTGAGAAGCTATGTGGACAAGACGAGAGCACTGCGTCAGTCCGACCAGCTATTTGTCTGTCAGGGTGAAAGGACTCTGGGTCAAGCCCTCTCGAAACAGCAGCTGTCCCACTAGATTGTGGATACAGTTTCAACTGCAATATACTGCTGCCAGCCTACCCCCACCAGTGGCCGTGCAATCGACTAGAAGAGTGACTACATCATGGGCCCTCTTTAGAGTTGCCTCATTGGCTGATATCTGTACTGTGGCTAGCTGGGCTACTCTGCATATATTCAGTAGGTTCTACCGACTTAATGTGGTAGATCCCTCTACGCCTTTATTAGGCATAAGGGTCCTTGAGGTTGCACACTCACATCACCAACACTAGTTGGCAGTTGTGAGACGTCCCTCATATGCTGTCCACTCATACTCCCAAGCGACGGCTTGGTATACTTTCCCGAAAGTATAGGTTGATGGTCGTCTTCGAATTGAAAGGGAACAATATGTTACAGATGTAACCCCGGTTCCCTGAAAGAGAAGACAAGCAACAAACCTTGCAAGGTCGCATCACTCGCATTCACGGGTTCAATGCAAAAAAAAACTATTTATCTGTGTAGTGACTGTTTATTACCTCAGTGAGGCAGGACCAAGGACGTCACTCCACAGAGGGGCCTATCGGCAGTTTTGATATAAAACGCTCAGTGAATACTTGACCTGTGGCAGGCATATCCCAAAAATATTGGTTAGTGATTGTCTTTTCTTCAGGTAACCAGGGTTACATTTATCAAAAAAAAAAAAACATTTGACTTGATTGATTAAAAATGTCACTTCATCAACAATGATTAACATTTGTTAAAAAAGTAACCAAAAGATGAAAAATATATAAAAAAAGAATGATTAGGCTCACCCTAATGGCTTATCTGTGCTACTTCAGTTTTTCTTTTTAGACTTACTCCCAGGGGTCATCAGTGACAAAGCCAAGGTGGAAACATGGCTTCTGATGGATATAAAAATGTCAGCAGTCACTGTTCCCATTTTATTCAAGGTTCTGATAAATCCATTTTTACCTTGGTGAGTCTATCTTAAAAACATCTCTGTAAAATGCAGCAGCAAAGACTACAAAAAAAAAGAAAAAAATCCTGCTTGTCAATGTTAATATAAATTAATTTATAACTTTTTTCTTACTTGCTTACAAAAGTGATTGTCCATCTTTTTGTTCTCTATTTGAAGTGAAACTTTAAGCTGTTTTATGATATTTTTGTTTTCTTTTTAAAGGAGCGCTGGGTTTTGGTAGGCTCAGTAAACACCAGAGTTGAGTTTTGTAAGAAGCCAAATTGGCAGATACTAAGAAAACAAAGCTATGCTACTCATGTGAAACCTGTAACCATGTTTCTTTTCTACAAAGCACTTTGCTTGTTGATTTATATTGATTTGTTACAAAGTATGATTAAACTTTGGTTTCAGATACAGGTAAAAGCCACAAATTAACCAGTAACAAATCAGTATCTTGTTAAAAAAAACACCTTATCCACACTTCTGTATTGGTGGAATGGCAATATATCTGTACCAGATGATAAATAATGTCTTAAAGACATTATATTTCATCCCTAACAAAGAGTGTCACACCTACAAGATTGTATTGATTTCAGATAATTACTTAAAATGTTAGACCAAGGATTTAACTCAGCAGGAACTCTTTAATGTGATTATTGTGGCGTTTTATAGCAGTGCTTTATTGACGGAGTGTAAAGTAGCGCTCTGCCGCGGCACAAATTTTACCCCATCCCGAATATATTAACTGGTCCAAAATTAATGAGGCACGGTGTAAGATGCCTCATTTAATGCAAAAGTTCTGCTGCGCCAGTGTTTTGAAAACCTCAAAATGGGCTACTGGCAGCACAGATTAACAGACTAATCTGTAAAATAGAGCCTCCCCTCCAAATGGGCTACCTCAATTGAACATTAGGTAGGTCATTTAGAGAGGCAATTACCCGTGTTGACTAAGTGTCTTGACTTTATATTATATTATTATTATACGACGGATAAAACCAAATATACATAATGAAAATGATATAATGAACCCAGTTTATTATATGACAAATGCAAACAATTGTACATAATCAAATAGCTGGTATTGAGCTATAATTTCATCCTCAGGGAGATCAGAAAGGGTAATGCAGACCCTAAATACTCCCTTCTCAGTACTCTCCCTCTGTTCCTGGGTTGTTCAGGAAGGTTAGGAGTCTGCACTCTACATTGTAAGAAATGCCTATGAACATTCACAATATCATTAACTTCAAGGAAATTGTGTATTTGATTGCCTACGGTGAAACATATGTATTTTATTTTCCTTACAGTATTTTACATTACTGTACACTTCACCTCCCCTATTGATTTAATTATTTTATCCAGTAGAAGCAGCTGTACACGGTCCGGCTCAACGCCATGCATTTGGTTACTATGACAAAGGGTTCAAACAAATACCAACTTCATGCCTGGTGAATTCCTCATACTGTACAATAACATTTTTATATAATACTAATGTATAGTGTTTTTATAGAAAAACACAAAAGCTTCGGTTTTGTCATTTCAGGTTTTGCACAACATTTCTCCTGTGTTTATTACCTGTATTTTGGCATAAGAGGCAGCAAAATAGGTTATGGGAATTACACAGTCATTTTAATTGATATGTTAAGTTTTGTAAAGGTTTACAAAACTTAAATGTTGCAGAATGTGTCATTCAGGTTTGTTTTTAAAACATCTATTGTGTCTGCTTGTTACTTTTTGTAGCCCACACAGACCCTTTAAAAATTGTGTTTCTAGCAGAAGTTTGTTACATTGTAAAGATTGTTTCAATAGCGAATTGAGTTACAAAGTACATTTTTAAAGAGTTGGACTCAGTGGCTAGTCTAAATGTTAAAATGTTTCAGCCTTGGTTTTTGGGTGATGTTCTTGATGAACTGTCAATGATAACACATTTTAGCCAACTTGTTCTGTTATTTTGGCTCGGTGAGCTGTGTTTTGTTGTTCATTTTGATTTACAAAAATAAACTTGCAACACTTCAGTCTCCTTTCTGTCTCCTGACTACCATAGACACCCGGCCTCTCTACCACAGTTGGTTTTGTGAGACTGTGAAATTCATAGTTTTTTTTTTTTTTATTGTCATTCATGAATTTCTTAAATACAGTGAATTTTCCAGGCCCTTATATGACTGCTGCCATAATGTTCTTCCCTATCAGCTGCTTTCTGACTTTTCCTTTGCATCCAAATAAGACCAGTTTGAAATCTAACTTATTTGTGGACCTTTTTAGAGCTGGCGCAGCTGTTCGGCCACTTCATAGATCTCATTTTAATATCACAGACTTCATTTACAAATGAGCCCCGCCTACAATTTGCTCATGCATATAATTAAGGCTTGACTCACCTTGAAGTGCATGGCTAATGAGCGGTGAAGCGTATTGCAAGGCAGAGCGCATCTTGTCGGTGCTAACACATACTTAACTTGCCAAAAGTGTCATGATACATACGGTGCAATTTTAAGGCTGGCGTAAACTTGGTGCTAGGGCCTTAATGCTGTCGCAAACACTTGATACATGCCCCCCCCCCCCCCCCCCCCCCTCTTTATACCATTCAGTAGTACAATAAAAATAAGTCAGGTAGTCATAACTCCACCAGGGTACCAGTATTCATGACATTAGCAAAGTTCCCCTTGAATGTCATATGTTGTTGACTTCATCTTAATACATCTGTGGAAGGGGTGTGGGTAATTCACTGACCAGGAGACAGACAGGGGTAATTGAAAACACCACCCAGTTTTATTTCAGGGGCGCGTTGGGTTTCTTTAGCCCGCACAGGGCGCTGTTGGTCCGTGGTCTGCTTACCAACTATGGTAAACAGAACCACAGGAATGCCAAGCAAGGGTAAACAGTTCAGGTGCACTCGCAGGTGCTTCAAAACAATACTACAAAAATCGACGGCACAAAGAAACAGGAAAAATAAAGCAGTAACAAAACTACAAAGAAAAGGTGCTGCACTCTGCAGCAATATCCCGGTCGTCGCTGCCTGTGCGACCTGGATCACCGCCCTACGCTGCCGGGTACCTAGCCTGCTCAGCTATCCTTATTCAGGGATCTGCCCAAGGGTTCCCCTCCCTCACTGTCTCGCTCTGAACCTCTGTTCCGTTCCGTTCGGTCGTGGACCAGCGTTTCCGCGCACTCTACGCGTTTAAAGGGCAGATCTGAGGAAACAACAGAGCGTTAATTTATAGGGCTAACAATCTCCCAAGACGCGCCTCTCAGCCATTCAGAGAGGGGGAAAGTCCACACACCCACTTTCCCACCTCCCCGTGTCACTGCCATGACTCACAGGCGGTTGTTGGACGACTGCCGCCCTCTTCCTGCAGCTGTGAACACGCCAGCAGAGTCAGCACAGATCTCTCCCTGTTACAACATCTAAAGTGTTATAGTATGATCCTCCCAGAACAGTGAGAAGACCCTGCAGATTTGAGTTGCAACTTGCTCTGTATTACTCTGATGATATGATTCGTAGCAGGTATCAGTTTAACAGGAGCACAATTTTTCTCCTTTTTGGAGAACTAGCATGTACTGAAAAGTTGAACTGCTAGAAACACCACTGTCCCCGTATTATTGACTCCGTACGTAATTGGGATTCTGGTGTTGGTGGTAAAAATAAAACTCACTATTGTTCGTTCCTACAGTATATTCATCACTGTTGTGCGCAGAAATCTAGTAGAATACTTAGCTTTACATATTTTTCATAGCATTCTATCTACCGAGAGAGGCAGCTCAAGTCATTTTAAAGTCAATTATATTTTATTAGCCCCCCCACCCCACCCCCACCCAACATGTACGTGTGTTTACTATACCGCTATGGCCAAAGGTTTTGCATCACCGTCTCTATAGAATTAACTCATTTTGCTTCATAAAATCGAATGAAGCATGCTAAATATATTTGCTGAATTACATATCGCTTTATAGTTTTCCATATACTTAACAAATAACTGATAATAACTGAAAAATGTGACACTTTGAAATCTAACATGAAATACTGTACTACTAGATGTAAAATTTTCGGCTATAGCTGTATATTGAAAATATACATATTCCTGTCAAAAGGGATTGTTAGTTAGTTCAAGAAGTTGTAACTACAAATAATTTTCTGATCCAATTTCTCTACGAAACTGAGTAGTACTGTGTAACAGGCAGGGTTTTTTCAATCTAGCTATATTTATTTACTTTGATAAAATAAGCTTTTTTATGGTAAGGTGTACTGTTAATCAGTTATTTGCAAACTGATTGAATACAGTAACAAATAGGCAACGTTTCTGCCATTTAACAATTAATTGTATTTTAATGTAACCGTGCGGTGCTCTCTTTCTGTGCCAGCTGTCATTCAAATGAAAGTTTTAAACATAATATTATGAGAAAAATAACCAGAGCTTGCTGGTGCTGTAGTGCCTTCTATAACACCGTGTAACAAATTGTTTTTTTTTTTTTTTTTTTTAAGGTGTTCCTGGGTAGTAAGTGTTATTTCCTAATTGCTTATGCCTCAACAGCATTTGTATTCTTCTTTCCCCCCCCCATAGAAAATGGCTATTATTCCCCACAAACTTTGCTTTTGTGACCAGGACAGTGATATTTTGAAATCACTATTTCCAATGGGAAAACGGGCAAATTTGTGTCTTTTCGTTCACTAATGTCAGAAAAAAACAACATATGAATCCAAATTAACATGTATTTAGAAGTGAGTAGTTTTTCGAGATTTACGATTATACCGTAACTACAGTATAATCGTAAATCTCGAAAAACTACTCACTTCTAAATCTTTCGTAGTCATCTTTGTATTACTTTAGTATAAATACATGTTAATTTGGATTCATATGCTGTTTTTTTCTGACTTTATGTGAACGAAAAGACACACATTTGCCTGTTTTCCCATTGGAAATAGTGATATTTTGAAATATCACTGTCCTGGTCACAAAAGCAAAGTTTGTGGGGAACAATAGCTATTTTCTATACTTTTGAGGCATAAGCAATTAGGAAATAACACTTACTACCCAGGAACAAAAAAATAATAATAATTTGTTACACGGTGTAATGTAGAACCATATAACAGGCAGAAATAAACTCCTCTATCTTCTTAAACCAAAATTGTACATGGACTGTGGTCATGCAGCATTTATTATCAAGTACTTGTAAAAAATGATGTTCAGACCAAATACCTAAATTCCCTTTAGATAGGAGATGGGGGTGTCGTCTCAAATCTCTCAAATTTGCAATAGAATTGGCTGTGTGAATGTCAAACAAATACAGTAATCCATTTTTTAAACCCAGTGTTAGTTCTGCCTGTGTGCATGGTTGTCCTATTGGGATTAAGAAGGTTGTGTTCTTCGGTTTCTAATAAAGGGTCTGGAACAGTAATTCAAGATATACCAGCCCTAGAAAGTGCTTGAAGCTTCAAAGTATAACTGAATATTACAAATATTTTTTTTTAATCAAGTATGAATTGCATAGTATATGGTAAGTTTACTACTCAAGACGAAGGCTCTCAACCTCGCAAATGTCTCTGGCTACGGGCATGTAAGCAATTTGTAAGTTTAATATCATGGACACTATGGATAAAGCACCTGTTTCATTGCTAATTTCAATGGATGGTCCTTGATTTGCGTTGCAGATGCTGCTGCTTTTTAGTGTAATATAAAAACAGACATATCTAAATTGCAATGGGACCTTGCTATTCTGCACCACCCTTGAACAGTGAACATTTTTCATTTAGAGATGATCAGCCTTACAAATTGCCTATTTAAAAAAATGGAGATGGTGGTGTCAGCACATTGCCATCAAATTAGCCATCTCTCATTTTTTAAACTTTTTTTTATATATATCTATATATACACAGTACCGTTAAACAGCTTGACTTTTTTTATCTTATATGTTATGTGCAGTATACAGTAAAGGGGAAACATCTGTAATATGTAGCTCACACTTCTGTCTACCTTACCTTACCCTCACATGTACAAATTCAGCTATAACAGGTTGTAGCTCAGTTTCTGTCACAATGTTGTAGAACTGCTGGTAGCATGCAATGAATAGATAAAAGGTAATTACCATTATTTAAAATGAAAAAGAAATACAAAAATAGTCATATTTTCAGCAGATCTTTAGTTTTGTTTTTTTTCCCACCCTTGGATTTGACTTTTGTTTAAACAACGTTCAGTTCAGTACACTCAGAGCACATTGCATTTGTAAAATGCAGTTATTTTTCAATATAATAAGTAAAATAAATAAAGAATAAAAATAAACACCTTTCTTGATACCATCCAAGATATGCAGAGGCGATGGCATGCAAGGCATTTATTAACTAGCTAGCACAGGTCTGTAAGCGATCAGCAAAAACAAACAAACAATACTGACCAGAGTACATTGCAATCTTAGTATAGCCCCATACCTTTAATTGCACTTAAAATACATATCTCTTGTGATAATAATTTTAAAAGTTATATTGACACCTTTTAAAATGAGATCTCCAGCCATACAAGGCTCTAAATAAGGGCACATTGATTCGGAAGTGCTGTGATTGACGACTGCATAATGCATTATGAACAAGACAATCTATAGATCACCCACAAAATCGTGCAATTTTAGATAACCCAATTTCTTGCTCATCACATACATTTGCTAAATTTTGGGGAAAAAAAATGTTCAGATGGGCATTTCCTTGTTTTCTGAGCAAAAATTATTTGCACATGCCAGGCAAGAGCAGTACACAGCATACCACATTTTAATGCAAACCAGTAACAAAATCATGCTGCTGAATTGTACACATTACCGTACAATGCAAAAATAATAAAAGATTATTTCAAATTGAAATGATTTTACTGTAGCCTACTTGTCTTAGTACACAAAAAACCACTAGTCTTGTATCTTGTAAAGCGCATTGTGATGGTGACCCACTATGAAAGGCACTATATACAAATAATTATTATTATTATTATTATTATTATTATTATTATTATTATTATTATATTATAATAACAATGTATTTATTTATTGGCAGACACCGTCACCAAAGGCGACTTACAGCTGTCACAAAATATCACATAAAAAAAATAATCACAATACAGTTAAGCTTTTACATTAGCTGATGCTTTTCTCTTATAATAATATTACACGAATAGAAGGGGGCATGGGAATCCAATACAAAGCATTTTTCACAGTCAGCAGACAGATTTTGCAACATCCGCTATACGCTATTTATATCTTTTATTTAGACTTTAAAAAAATAAAAGACTGCCACATGTTTAATCAGTGTAATATAACACTATGTAACACAATTTTTGTTCCTGGGTAGTAAGTGTTATTTCCTAATTGCTTATGCCTCAAAAGTATAGAAAATAGCTATTATTCCCCACAAACTTTGCTTTTGTGACCAGGACAGTGATATTTCAAAATATCACTATTTCCAATGGGAAAACGGGCAAATGTGTGTCTTTTCGTTCACATAAAGTCAGAAAAAAACAACATATGAATCCAAATTAACATGTATTTATACTAAAGTAATACAAAAATGACTACAAAAGATTTAGAAGTGAGTAGTTTTTCGAGATTTATTTTTTTTTCGTAAATTTCTGACTTTATGTGAACGAAAAGACACACATTTGCCCGTTTTCCCATTGAAAATAGTGATATTTTGAAATATCACTGTCCTGGTCACAAAAGCAAAGTTTGTGGGGAATAATAGCTATTTTCTATACTTTTGAGGCATAAGCAATTAGGAAATAACACTTACTACCCAGGAACAAAAAAAATAATAATAGTTTGTTACACGGTGTAATCAGCTCTTCTTTGTGCATCTCATATGCACGGCAAACACTTCTACCAATAAATCCGCTACTGCGCGTTGGAGTTAGAGAAAAACATGTTATGATACTATACAGTACCTTACATATACTGCACACACTTTACAGAAATACATAAAAGACAGGTGAGACAAACTGAACAGACAACAAGTCCTGAAACAAAGCATGTCCAAGTCGTTACAATATATATTTTTTAATTTGAAAGTAAAAATATATTAAAGCATGAAAAATCTTCACTAATATACAGTACAGTTGCTAAAAGGAACTACTGTTCTTCAGATACATTTTTTAATGGTCTTAAGAGTAGATTCAATCCCAGTAGTGAGCACAGTTATCTCAGTGCAATATCTAATGATTTATGGCTCTGTACCAAACCTAAACCCTTCCCTTCCTTTTCTCTTATGTTTTTTTGGCTGGTCTGTATATCACGGAATAAAATAAATAAATAAATATGCACACCTTCCTACCAATTTAAAAAAGACAGACCTGCTAAAAATGCACAAAACAAATAAGGGGCTATATTTGTATTAGCTTCAGGAAGGTGGCCTACAGATCAGAGAAGTGAGAACTTGTCCCAGCAAACCTCATACAGGCCTGCCATGACAAGGAAGATGGCACGCAGCTTACATCAGTGAAAAACACTGACAGAGCCTGAATTTAAGTTTTATTGTGGTGTCACATTTCGAATGTGCTGAAAAAGTGTGCTTTTAACTGCATGCATCTCCTCACTACTGAGTAAGTGGCAAATGTCCCAAGCCATGAGATCAGCCAAGAAGAATCAAATAAATAAATAAATAAAAAAAACCATAAACATTTGTTACTTATTTGCAAGTTCAGTACAAGATGATCCTGTGTACATCACTAATTGCAAAGTCCACTTTAATATGTCACGTTTCCCTTTTGGGGAACAAATGGAAATAATACAATCAGAATTGCATTAGGTACAGAGCCTATGGTCACTGTAACAGTAGTAATGTGTTTTGGTGGGAGATAAATTATGGTTCATATTGGTTCATAATTGATGGATTGATCTATGGAATCATCATTGGGTGTATGCTTTCCACAGGAAAAGGGGAAGGTAGTTCTGTCTGTGGTCTATAAGGATGTGAAGGGGGCACTAAATTATCAACCCCCCCCCCCCACCTTTCCCCACTCTTCAGAGTTCCTGTGAATGTGGATGATTGTGGGTGGGTCATGTGAGGAGTCCAGACCCAATGAGAAACTATCATCTATGGTTGCCAAGGAATACAATTAACAAGTAAATGCAAACAAATTAAACATGTCTGCTGTTGCCAGAATTTAACGTTGCTGCTGCTATTTAAGGTACCATTGTGTTAGAATTTAGCATCATAGTGCCAACGTTGCAGTCCTGATATGGTCTATTGATTCCAAAGCAATCTTGAATAGCAATCACTGCATTCCTGTCTGTGCCATGTAACCGGCACTTGTTCTATAATTTAGTAAATGATGTTGCTCTGCACTTGAGCTAGAATGGCATCAGATTCAGAATCTCTTGAGGGATTTTTTGTTGCAGGGAACATGGTATTGCCCCACTTGCCATTCATTGCCCCACTTTGCTAGAAGGCTACATTTACTTTTACTCCAGAAAATCGTGTGGCAAGATAGACACAATGTAAACTTAAATAATTGTAGGGGTAAGGCACAAGTATAGTTTCTGATCGTAATAAATATCTTGCAACCTTACTTTGCTCCCTTGTCAGTTAAGTCAGAACCCCATACAAACTTCTGTAGGAGTGTAACCGGGGTGTTCTGTTACTGTGTGGGTATCTGCTGAGAGACGAGAGAGACACAGAGGATTTGACGTTGAAATGTTGCTCAAGCTTCCATGTTTTAATTATTTACAGGCAGCTGAAGTACTGGTGGCCACCACTATTGTACCAGCAATGGCAGCACTAGTGTGGGAGGATAGTTACAATGCAGTACGTGAACAACATCCAAAAACTGTACAAAAACAACTAAGAAACAAAATGTGGCCAAGATCGGGCCGAGCGCTACTCCCACTAAAAGGGAGGTCCTGCTTCAGGAACCTTCTCCATGGATAAACTCAATAAACTTTGGTAGGATTAAAAATCCCCTAACATAATCCCTATCTATTATCCTAAGGATCCCAAACGCAGTCGGAAGGGTTCTCCTCCTCCTTCTCCTTCACCTCCACCTCCACCTCCACCTCCTTCACCTCTAAGCTTGCAAAAGTAAGCACAAAGAAAGAACAAAGAAGAACAAACAACTGGCTTTCCAGCCCTTTTTTAAAGCCAGGTGACGAGTGTTAATTATCAATTATGCAATTGACACATGGCCACCTGCTTGTTGCACATTTAGTTTCATTTAGGTCTGACCTCCCAGCCCTGCCATCCAGCACACACTTTGTTTTTACAAAAGTTATCCATTTTATTTACAAACCCAACCAAACTACATTTTATTTATAAACCCAGCACAAATATATTATTTTACAGAGGCAGGCCTCAGCATTGCCACAACAAGAAATATATCAACTACCAAAGGCATTATTTGAAATGCTAAAAAATTAAATAAAACACTAGAGAAATGTTACATGCTTAAAGCCCAAAGTATTTTACAGGGGCGTTATTTGGGGGGTGGCTGGTGGGATAGGGCAGCCACCCCCTCCAAGCTCATCAGAGGGACCCCCAAATGGCAGTTTCTGTGAGAATTTAAAAGGCTTAAAGAATAAGGTGACCATATGGTTCTGTGTTGAGCGGGACAGTTTGGGATAGTTCAGCCTTTTCAATTCTTAACCCAAAGCATTCTGGTACATTTTACCTGTCTCAGGTACCATTTTTACCTTTAAGAGAAGCACTACACTTACCAGAATGCACTGGCTTGTGCACTGAAAAGCTTGAACTATCCCAAACTGTCCCGTTGAACACGGGCCATATGGTCACCTTATTAAAGGAAAGTGTTCATGCTTCAGGACATTGAACGTTGATGAATGAAACATTCTTTTTTCTTGCCAAAAGCTGCAATGCTACTATGTTTTAAAATTGTTCTGTGTAAAAAAACATCATAGCAACAGCTTCTCCCAAGTTATAGCGATAAGTTACATTTGTTGAAGTTAATGATAGCAGCTGCTGTGTACGTTGTTACAAAAAGCAAAAGAGAGAGCTACGTTTTACTAATAATTCTGTTCAAGTGTTTATGATGCGTTTTGCAAACTTGTCAGTGCTTAGCTTATAAGATCTATCTTGTCACAGCTACTAAGCTGATTTCAAATAGCAAAATAATAGCAAGTGCCATTTCAACTAATTAAGAAGTTGCTGAGTTGAAGAGTGGAACAAAAAACTAAACTCGCGCCACCGGTAGTTTTTATTCTCTTTTTGAGTTGGACAAATCTAAAAGGATACTATTTTACTGACGTAAACATTAAAATAAATTCCTAAACTGCAACAAGCACACAGTGTGGTGTTTTGATTATTTAAATCATTCCCCTTTCAGGGGTACACCAATTGCATACATACAGCATTTATGTAAATGAAGCATGGCATTTTTCTATTTAAATGAATACAATTTTATTTTTACACATTACCTCTTTTAAAGACTGTATTTTGTGACATTTCTAGTCATGCTCTGCTCGAATGTTCAATTACGTTTTGTCTTTTTCATTCATAAAACAGACGTACATTTGTGAAACTTTATTTAATACTGTGTTAAATTGTTAGTACTCGGTTTGCAAAAATGCAGACAAAACTGTCATTCTGATCTGAGGCAACAAAATGGACTTTGAGAGAAAAAGAAATGTAGTCGGTGTTTCACGACCAATCTTCGTCTTAGTGGTCTGCTTCTAATGGCAACTGAAAAATCATTGGTAAAAAAAAAAAAAATGTCCTGCTTGATATCTTAGCAAAAATGAAGTCTAGACGATATCTGCTCATTCACTAGGTTTATTCATGCAATGCCAGAGGTGTTTTTTTTTTTTTTTTTTGGGGGGGGGGGGGGGTTGTTGCAGAGAGTTTTATTACTATGGAGAGGGGGGCCACAAAAGTCTTCTTTGCCCCCCCGCCAACACCCCCTCACCACCAGCCTTTTGTGAAGTACCCTACCCTTACCCTGATGTTATTATTACCTCAGGACAATTTTAAATCTGTGAAATTGTTTAAGGGTATAACCAAAATAGAGTCCTCTTCACACTGAGTTGTCATTTTAATAATGAAGTGATTTGGAATTATATTTTCACAAACTTTGGCTTGCTAAAAATGTGTTATAAATATAGCCATTGATCTTTAAAAATGTTAACCCTTTAACCCCTGTTTGTTCAGTGGGATGCTTCCTCACAGGTTTCTTTAGGCTATATCTAATAATATCTAATTTTAGGCTCTATCTGACTCTTCCTACAAAAATGCACATAAAAAAAATCTATTTTTTACGGTACTTCAGAAACCATAAATAAAGTTTTGCTTTTTTATTTCTTTTTACTAAATTATATATATATATATATATCATATATATATAGAGACATATAGTTATATGGTATATATATAATATATATATATATATATATATATATATATATATATATATATATATACACAGTCGCTTTCAAAAGTATTCTGAGTAAAAAGAGTAAAAGAGTTTTTGCATATATTAACCGATTACATCGTGACAGCCCTAATCATTTTAAGTGAAATACATCAGATTTATACTTCCTGTGATATTTAGTTTCTGCGTGGTGCTTGAAAATGTCTCCACCCTTTAAAAATAAAATGCCCGTTTGTGATTTGTATTTTGTTTTGGTTTTAAATTTAGTAGCTGCCAATTGTTTTTTTTTTTGTTTGTTTTTTTTTTATCATTTTCTCCCAGTTTAGAATAGCCAGTTATTTTTTAAGCTCAGCTTACCTCTACCACCCCCGTGCTGACTTGGGAGCGGCGAAGACAAACACACACCATCCTCCAAAGCGTGTGCTGTCAGCCGATCGCTTTTTTTCACATTGCAGACCCACCATGCAGCCACTCAGAGCTAAAACGTCGGAAGACATCACAGCTCTGGGCAGCTTCCAGGCAAGCTCGCATGCGCTCGTCCAGACTACAGGGGTCGCTGGTGCGCGGTGAGCCCCCTGGGAGCTTCTGTCCATGGTCGGCATTAGACTAGCCTGGACTTGAACCGACAACGTCCAGGCTATAGGGCACACCCTTCACTCCATGCGGAGTGCCTTTATCAGATGCGCCACTTGCCACTTGTGTTTGTTTTTTAAAAAGAAAACTATGCTCTGTTATTATTGTTTTGCGGCATGGATGGGGTTAAAATCCCCCATCCAGCTAAACTCATTATGTAATGTGGCGATCTCCCAATTGATGAAATGGTTACCAATTTGGAGATGGCCAAATATATAAAAGCTGACCAGCCGCTCATTGTGGGAGAAGAGGAGAAAGAACAAGCGAGGAGGAGAAAGTTAAAACAACAATTCCTACTCGTGCTGGATTTGGACCAGCACAATATTTTCAAGAGGTAATTGGGTTTGAGATTGTTTTGTTTGAATATTTCTTTTGCTCTGTGAGCTTTGTTATTTTATTTATTTGAATAAATACGCACAATGGCACTTAAAACCCCAATTTACTGGCTCTGACCTGTTTGTTTGCCTTCCACCACCGACGCCATCTTGGCGGCCCAGTAAGTCAAAGAAATGAAGTGCATTTTTTATCGTGTTTACTTGATCACGGACCAGAATGACAAGATCACGGGCCTTAAAAGGTTAATTAACCATAATATTTGAAGCAATAGACTGTAATAATCTCTTGCACCAGTGGGGTGAAAAGTACCATTTTTAATATGTGCATTTGCATAGAAAAACACGTTTTCAATGCCATGGTTGCTCAACTTGTATGGTATTTAAAATCTATTTTGTTTGCAGCAATATTGATAACTGTACTTTATTTCTCTTATTTCTTTCCATTTTTGATTTTCAGACTTTTTTAACAAGAAATTGAACTTCCTTATGAGGTAAGGGTAGGAGTCATTCTGCATGCAGGAATCAAAACAGTCGATTTACCTGGAAAGGTAGCTGGAGGGTGAGAAGTTACCTTTTCCTTCTATAAAAATCCTTAGTCTGATAAAACTCTGAGGAGACAGACCATTTGTATAAGTAATTTGTATAAGTAACTTTGTTCATATAATAATTTCCAACCAATATAAAAACTTTTTTTTATTCTTGTCATAATGTACAGTGCACATGTCTTGAATTCCAAGGTACTTGAAATTACATGATCCAGCTCTTTCGCAACTTTGATTAACAAAATGATCCTCTACTCGTCCAGTATTTTATTGACAAATATGTTTCACTATAGATGTTTCGATTTCAGCTTATTGCCCTACATATTAAAGCATATAACAATCCAATATTGTTATGAGTTTATCAGGGTCAATTGCAGCTGTTTGAGGTCAAATCTGTGGCCAACTTCAGTAAGTCTTGATTCATCTTGATGGCCAACTTCAGAAAAAGTTTTGATTCATCTGAGGTCATGCATGTATAATCAGTTAATGTTAAGCTGTAATCTAATTAGATATAATAAAACTGATTGAATGATAATTGGATAAATTACAGCTATGACCTTACTAGATGGGTTTGCATGTTTTTTTTTTTTTTTTTTTTTCTGCTGGCAAAAATTGTTAGCAAGCAAATTGAACACCCAGCCACTGGGTGAACTATCAAATCAATATTTAAACTACACTTATTTTTTAAATGAATTTATTAGTATTATTATTATTTATTATTATTATTATTATTATTATTATTATTACAAGAGTAAATCAAATTGTAGCACAAATTACCATAATTACATTAGGCTGTAAAAAAAAAAAAGAACTAGGACACAAGTTGCACAGAGTATTCCTGCAACAGAGATTTCTTTAGTGTCACTGTGTGTGTGTCCATATACACAAATATGCTTGAATGCGCATGTTACTTGTAATATCATGCATGGATTTATCCATTACAGAATGTTCCTGGGGATTCCGGCATCTCATGTACTGTAGCATCCTGCAGTGTTTTAACAGTGTTTTAACAGGGTGCTGTGTGGTTCAGTGGTTAAAGGTTTGTAACCAGCAGGTACCCGGTTCAAATCCCACACTCTTGTGAGACCCTGAGCAAGTAACTTAACCTTTGCCCTCCATTTTTTGGTTGAGACATTGTTGTAAATGACTCTGCAGCTGATGCATAGTTCACACACCCTAGTCTCGTATCTTGTAAAGCGCTTTGTGATGGTGGTCCACTGTGAAAGGCGCTATATAAAGATTAAAGATTATTTCTTAACACCATTAATACTATGATTTCTACTGACGGCTGTTTGCTACTGTATTTACGTATCGTATATTTTTTTTTTTTTAGACACAACCTTTTATTTGTGAGCCACAGCTCCTCCTTCACTGTGTTTTATTTCCACATTTTCTATATAGTTTTTCCTTTTGACAGCTAGAGCTGTGGAAAAAAACATATTTGCACTTAGTAACAAGAAAATGTATAACATGTTATAAAAGTAACATACATTTTTAACTTCCCTATCTAAATCAAGTTAATTAAATCATAACATTGTGTTAATATATTAGTAAGACTATTAGTAAAGTAGCTAATAAATAAATAAATACAACTTTAAGTTGGACTTGTCCAAAGTTTTACAAATTATAAGTAAAGTAGTAAAACTATTTTGCTTTTCAAAAAAAGGAGAACTTTTAGTTGCAAACTATATTTCAAGTAAACTTGAGGAACTCCACAAAATGATTTCCTGACTCATCTAAGAATTTCTTCAAAAAAGGGATTACTTAATGCTTCTATCTAATTAGAGGAATGTTTTAGCATTTTCCAGAGTATCTGTCAAACTCAACTCAATATTTTAGACAACAATGAAGCATAACTGTCAATCTCAGAATATGATTTTTTATTTATTTTTTTAAATAGAGGACATTGACATTCTTGCACAGGCTGGCTGACTTTATACCCCAGTCTCTTGAGAATGCAGAGTACAAAGCAATGGAAAAATCTAACCAAAGATGCACTGGCTGTATGCACCACTGCTCAGCATAACAGTGTGATGAAATGGCCTTCTAGACACAACTGTTCTCTAAATGCGTAAATGCAATTGGCTTAAACACTTCCAGCTGTGCACCCAGTACTGCAGTATAGTCTTACTGACTCTAACCCAAATATAAAGTTTGCTGAAAACAAATGGCTATACTCAGTGGTCCTTGAAAACTTTGCACTTCTAAAGGTCATATTTAATTGCAATAAATAAAGAAGACATTTAGTGAGCGGTGACTTTGACACCAATACACAACTTAAATTAAGATGTAAGCATTGTATTTCATATTTTGTATTTACAGTAGTCTCCAGCTAAGAGAATAACCTTCAGGAAGCAAGTGAAGTGTTATCTTAGCCAAAGTGTTGACCACCAGACACGCTATGAATCTATAAATAAATAAATATGTATTACTTGTCATGATGCATCAACATATAAAATGAACAGACTAAGAGAAAAGCAATAGGCAAGTGTGTTAATAAACTATAATAATAAAGGAAAAGAAAAACTACCCTTAATGAATTAATTGTCAAACTAAATTAACACAGTACCTGTACACATGTTAAAAAATGCAGCAGCAGCTGATTCAGGTTTTTTTCAGGAGCGCGAACAATTTCCAACTTTTTTTGAGTCACATTTGAAAAGATTGAATAAACCATTTAAATTTAAGTTTGATAAATATGAGTTAACAGGTTATATAATTGTACTGATCGAATCACTAGTGGTGCCAAAAAGGTGTTCCTTTAAGCAAAGTTCACGTTCCTTTAGGCGAAGCATTTACAATGGGGAAAATCAGTTTCACCACAAGGGTGTTCTCTTTGGCAAAGTGTTGTCTTAGGAGGTGTTCCTATACGCAGAGACTACCGTATTTATTATTACATACTGTCTATCCAACTGCATCCATTGTTACTAATCTTCAAATTTTCTGTCAGACCATCCTGGGGTTGACTTAAATTAACTTGCACTTAAATTCATGAATCCTCTAAATTCAAAAATCCGTTTGGATTATTTATGCAGCCTAATGTGGAAGAAAATGCGATCCTCACCGATCGTTGTCCTCCGACGCCGTAGCTCTGAGGTGACAGCATGGTGAGCCTGCAGTGTGTAAAACAAGCGGTCAGCTAATGACATACAGGACAGCGTGGACAGCGTGTGTTAGTCTTCGCCGCTCCCGAGTGGGGGGGGGGGGGGGGTAGCAGTGAGCTGAGCCTAAAAATAATTGGCTATTCCAAACTGGGGAGAAAATTATAAAAACAATTGCCGACTACTAAATTAAAAAAAATATATATATATATATATATATATATATATATATATATATATATATATATATATATATATATATATTCTGTTCAGAAAACGAACGACGCTATGATATATATATATTATATATATATATATATATATATAGATATATATAGTATAAAAATTATATTAGTATAATTTTTAAAAAACATTACATGTAATTTACACTATTTGAAAATTTATTTTTACATATAAACAGATGTTGGGAGTAAATATTGAGGGAAATATTGCATCTGTTGCAAATAAGTTGCTTTTAACGTTCTAAGTTGAAAACACTTAGCTCCGATTCTCTAGAGATCAAATCTGGCAGATAGCTAGGTGTAGGGAATTGAATCCGATAGTCATCAGGACTGACCTTTAACACCTAATCTATGGAAGTCACTGTGCAAGAAGGGAGTGCCAGATAGTATCATAGGACTGTAGAGAAAATAATGTTGTGATCTAAACTGAACAAGTGACTCATGATCTTGAATAATAGGAATCCCACACCAGTCAACAACCAGTTATACAGATCCATGAGTTAAAGTGAAAGTTAACCGTTAAGTGAAAGTTAAGTGAAGGGATCTTTTCAATTTGCTGAATATGAACACTGGGAAGGGGCTTTTCTTTCAATGAAAATGCTGTTAGTTTTTTTTTTTTTTTTTAACGTATTGATAAAGCCAGTTTCCTATTATGCATATGTTAAAAATAGTTCTGTGGGTGTTTCCTGTGAAATGTTAGCAGTGCTTAGAAAAAAAGGTTTATTTCATTCTAATTTCTGTTTTCATGAGTTTATTGTCACTTCAAGTAACACCAGGAGCATTGATATTTTGAAGTGCTATAGTCACAAGCGGGTTCAAGGGGCTCGGCGGTTGGGATAGAATTACCTTTGGACAATGTAAACTAACTTGGCTATCAACAAGCGTTGCTATTGTACTATATATACTATTGTACAAGTACAGTAAACGTAGCTGTGGGAATTCCTATTGTTCTATAAATTAGTTTATGGCCTGTTTTTGACACAGTATAGGAATCATTTTCTGAAACTAATAAAAGGAAAAATAAAAGTGAACATTTCTCGTCCCGTGCGAACCAAGTGCTTCCTGTAATCGACGAAGCAGCTCTGCAACTAGAGCTAATAGGCATTGTTGTTGCTGAAAATTGAATTCATTAACACAGCAAATCTGAAATCATTCTGGTCTGCCTATATATGTCCAGAGAACTATACAACCATGAAGAAGCTGGCTCTGTTTGTGCTCTCCATGTTTGAATCTACTTACGTGTCCAAGAAACTGAAGTTTTACCTCTGCAGACACGTGAACGGGTGCTGTTGTGTGTCCTTTTACAGCCCGTGGAAGATATTACAGATCACTGTAACCCACACAGAAATCCACTTGGAACATGAAGAGCCAGTTTGAAAAAGAAAACAAGATCAGCAGGACAGCTCAATACTCACAGTCAACCATTTTGTTTTTCTCATACTGTGAGCAATTAAAAAGGCGATTTTGTTTTGATCCTTTCCTTCAGAAGAAGGTCCAATTTAGGCTTTGGACGACCTTAGTTTTTTCTTATTATTTTTTCCTCAGTTGTAAGTAAGGAAAATGGTGTACAATTTACAACTTTTTCGATGGAAAAATATACAACTACTTACTGATTTCGAAAGGGAGTAGCCACACGTGACCGTGGCAAAAGACACGTCAAGATAAGTCTAATTATGAGTGGTGGGGGCTAACCGCAAACTTGTGGCCAATATAAATACAGTAAAACTTGACAGACTGGGTCATTGAATGTGGAATACACACAGAGTCATGTTAGCCAATAGCAATACAGTAGACCTTGGAAAGCATGAAGTAAGGTTCGAAAATGCATGGAACAGGCGGTAGAGGCAAAACAAAACCTTAGCCTCAGTGGCCTTTTATGACGAGCCACCTACATATATAAGGTATAAACCACGCCGGGCCGTGCAGTTCCCATGATATATACCACACATGATATTTAACCACCCCAGAAGTGGTATATATCATCAGAACCACACTGCCCAACGTGGTTTGTACCACTTATAACATGGCTACCTGTCATTTGAGGGAAGAAAAATTATTAAAATAATTAAGACAAACCCAGAAACTTTTACTATGTATACATCCACACTGTAATATAGTCCCAAATTACATTTAATTTAATTTATTGTTCAAGTATTAAAAATAAATTGCACATGTCTGTTTATTGTTACATTAAATCAAAATGGCAATGAATCTCAATACAGCCTCTGCTTATATAATCAATAGATCAGGTTATGAAAATCAAACATCCAACAGTGCATGTTATTGTGCTCTGTGTATTTCTGTCCGAAAAAAAACAAAAAACTGAAAGATTATTACTTCCATAATTTAAATGGTGGCGATCTGAAGCTATTTAGATCATCTGAATAGACCCGGAAGTGTTACATTCCAAAGTACCTGTTAACAGCATGCACAAAGTGAGGTGACCGATTTTGTGTCACTACGGTCAGAACACTTTAAATTAATTGATTACCCAGCCTGGGGAATGGCCTAAGCTTTGTATTGATATTGACATGATGAATATTATGTAGCCACACTACAAAACTACGTTGTTTTCTTTTCATTTCAACTAAGCAAACCAATTTACAGGACAAGCAAATAAAAGAAAGGCTATTTTTTTATTTAAACAAAGAAATGAAAAAGAATATCCTCCTCTACAAATATTTGTTTTCCAATCAATATACATTTCAAGGGAAATAAGGTAATCAATGGAAACAGTCTTGTCATTTGCCCTGGACACAGTACAATTTGATTTACTCATGTTTTGGGAGTATAAATGGCCTGGTTTTCACTGCAGTGACCCACATTTAAGTATGACTCATCTGGTTCACAATAACACTGCCAGGAAAAGGGGCATGTTCAACCAACTGTTTCTAGGCAACACTCATATGGGGCAGATTAGCACACTTTGCATATTTACTGTAGTCAGCTGAGGCATTGTGCTTTTCTATAACCTAAGCTAAAAATTGCTAATATTTTAACTTTTCGTGGTACAAGCCCCTCGTGGGACAGCTGTATCGGCATTTGTACAGATGGGGTAAGGGCTATGACTGACAATAAGAGAGCGGTTTGATAACAAGAATAAAACAAAGAGAGGCATTGGCATGAAAAAAAACTGAGCCCAGAACTAAATGATGTTTTAATCTCTATTGTAAAGATTGTGAATTTCATTAAGGCCAGACCTCTGAACTCACAAATTTTCGCTGCTCTGTGTAATGTAGGCTTCTTCTCTACTCTGAATTTGGATCTGTATCACAGAGTCAACTCCGTTTTTGATGGAGCAGAATTCTTATTTGGTAGATTATTTCAGATTCCAAATAGAATGAAAAACTTGCATGCTTGGCAGACGTATTTGATTAACTAAATAGACTTAGCACAAGCACAAGCATGCATGGATCAGAAACTAATGTCATAGATCTATGTGACAAATTCAAAGGTTTCATGTCAAAAACAGAACGACAGAATGAAGGAGTGGGAATAACAACGATGTTCACCTGCCTAATTGACCTCAATGATGGAGAATCTGAAGTGGTGGACATCTCAGAGATAATCTGCAGCCATCTCACAGAGCTTGTTGCAATGGAAAAGTCTTTAACAATTGACCAGGACTGGATCCATTTTCAAATGTTACCAGCTAGGAAACGTTGCACAGTATAAATGTTAATGAAGAGGACAAACATCTCCAATTTTTGGTTGGATATCTATACTGAATACCCAGAGTTTACTGGGAAAGCAATAAAAGTGCTGCTACCTTTTGCAACTGCATATTTATGTGAGTATGGATTATCTGCCTTGGCTGCTAATACAACAAAGCACAGAGCAAGATTAGATGTGAAGGATGATGTCTTTCTGACATTGTACCAAGGACTCACAAGTTTTAATAAAACATTTATCGTTGTTAGTTATTATAGTTTTATCTTGAGGTTAATGTTCTGATGCTGCAAACATTTTAAATAGTACACAGAATTACGCTTTGATGGGAAGTGGCTGGTAACGTGATAAACATTTACAGTGCAGACTATTTTGGATTACTTATAATAACTTTGCCGAATAGAACGCGAATGTGTGTTTACAAAGAGATTCCCAAATACTGACCTTTGATTCTGTGCATCCAAAAAATTGTAATTAAAAGTTTTAAGAATTCATGTTTGGTATTTGGTCCTAATCCAGCAGTTTATTCAGTCCCAAACTGTTGTGACATAAAATATATATTAAATAAACCAAAACAAAATGTTAATCATATTGTTTTGCCTTTTATAGCAGCTGTGGTACCATTCAGCATAGCCAAAATTGCAAAGGGATACTTGAGCTGAAACCTTCAGGCAGAAGGGGTACAGTTTAAGAAATAAAATGGTTGAAAACCACTGCTATACACTCTACTGAAGTTTCAATTAATTGTATTTAACAAACAGAATGATTTTACAATTACTACAGGCAATTGCCTGGGTACAAGATAGTTTTTTAAAGTGCTGTATTTTAGTACATGAATATTACCGGTACATTAAGGTAGTAAAACTGCACATCCAAAGGAAACAGTAGGTGCAAACTGGTGCACTGATATATTGAACAACCCACCCTGTATTTTTCATACACACATGCACAGCACATGCTCCTTAGTCCTTCACACTTGATGAGGCTTAGTCTTAGGGGCATATAGCAAAGGTTAAATTTCCTCTAGAATGGAGTTAGAAGGTGACGTGTAGAATGTGTGAAACAAAATGGCCTTGATTAAGATTCTTTGCAGCCCATCATATGGTTGCCTTTAGCCATTCAAGAATTGAAGCATTAGCATTTCAAGAATGCTCCATGACATACAATACTGTATCACAATGCATTTCATCAAAGAACAGACAAAGCCTTAAAGTAAAAATAAATAAATAACAAAATCTGCTTTTCCTTTAAATCTAAGAGATTGCAGTTTCTTGAAGTACTGGATCATGTTGCTGTAAAATGGCTAATACTTCCACTGTGTATCTACACTAAGCCCATGGGAGCAAACAGTACAACAAATATTCATAACAACTATATCACGTATTCAGAGTTCTAGTAATACACAAGTCATTGTGTTATTACTCTTTGTGGTAAAGTGGCAAAGTTGTCAGGATGATCATCCACTTACTAGCACTAGTAACAGCAGCTGTTCTACTGCGACTGCTTTTAATGCATTTTGTCGAAAAGCAAAGTGATAGTATCGTCCATGCCGTAGGAGGACAGTGTTTCAAGCTTAAGATTTGTCATATGTTTTTGTTTTTTGTTTTTGTTGCTGGGAGTTGAGGTATATACAGTCATGTGCTATTTTGCACACAAAGAACCTACTGTTTTATTATGCATTCTTTTAAAAATAAAAGCAATATTATATTGTCCTTGTCACAATGATGGCTGTAGTGGGATGACTTCTGACCTGCAATAGTAACATACAAGACAGACAAAGACGCAGAGTTTAGTGAAGCTGAGCGCTTGGTTGCGCTCAGCATTTAATAGGTAAACAGACAGAAAATAAAAAGGTTGTAACAAAACACTGACAATAAAACAGGACACAGCACTTGCAGCCAAAATAAAGACAAACAAAACGTACTAACAGACAAAACAAGTGGACGAACATTAAACAGACAAGTACAGTGCTGGCCTTCCAGCATGTCTTAGCAATTGCTATTTCTCTCCTTACTTTATTTTAACTCTCCTCTCCACACCAGGTCAAATGTAATAATATGTGAGCACGGGGAATTGCATTTATTAATTCATGAGCAGTTGTACCGCGACTCAAATTGAATGACTGATTAGCAATCAAGTCTCGGTACAGCTGCATAAAAGCATCATGTTTTCACCCACCCAGGGTTGGGTGTTCAGTGAGTGGAGAACGGGATTGGAGACAGAGGTAACAGTTATAATAATACTTAAAGAACAGCTCACCGTGTTTGTCTGTGTAGTCCGTTTTGTTTGTATATTTAATTTGGTTAAAGTGCCATGTCCTGTGTTTTGTTTGTCTTGCAACCTTTTGTTTTCTGTTTGTTTAATCATTAAATGCTAAGCGCAAGCAAGCACTCAGCTTCACCAAAACTCCACAACTCTGTCCTGTGTGTGGTTCTTCCGGGTATGATGTCACCACTACATCTGTTCTGGTCACAAATTCCCATGCCTAAATACAAATATACATTTTAAACACTCACGCTCGTAACCCATATTCTATCCCGTGTACCAATGACTATACACCAACATTAACACACTACATACAACATAAAACACAAATAAATACCACAGGGATCATTATTAGGTCCTCTGCGCTTCCTAATATACATTAATGACTTAGATGCTGGTATAGTAAGTAAATATGCTAAATTTGCAGACACAAAAATAGGAGGAGTGGCAAACATTGTTGCAACAGCAAAGGTCATTCAAAATGATCTAGACAGCTTTCAGAACTGGGAAGACACATGGCAAATGACATTTAATATAGAAAAGTGTAATCTACTGCACACAGGCAATAACAATGTGCATTATAAATACCATAAGGGTGGTACTGAGACTGAAGAAGGAATCTATGAAAATGATCTAGGAGTTTATATTGACTCAGAAATCTCTTCATCTAGACAACGTGAGGAAGCTATTAAAAAAAAGGCTAACAAAATGCTCAGATTTATAGTGAAGACTGTTAAATTTAAATCAAAGGAAGTAATGTTAAAACTTTACAAGGTATTAGTAAGACCTCATCTAGAATAGTGTGTTCAGTTCTGGTCAGCTCGCTACAAAAAGGATACTGCTGCTCTAGAAAGAGTGCAAAGAAGAGCGACCAGATTTCTTCCGGATTTAAGAGGCATGTCATATGCAGACAGGCTAGAAATGAGGATGGCAGTCTGCTGAAACCCGTCTGCAGTTCCTGTCCGAATCGGGGTGGATATAAAAAGATTTTTGTAATCAAAAATGAAATAATAAAGGAATATTAATTGTACTTTTAAGAACTTCGGATTGTTTTTTTAGTGGAGAGTGGGGGTTGTTCTTTATTTAAACTGTCCCTTAGATCAGCAAGCACATGCTAACAAAATGCCAAAAATATGGCAGATATGATGTTTTGTTAATGTTTAATATTGAATGCATGCCTGGGATAACAATTACACAATAGATCATTAGTAATTTGAAGAATCCCATTTACACAAAAGTGTGTGCTGCTTATTGCAGATATTTCCAGTTTTTGTGGGGGATATACATTTAAAGCTGCAACTTGTACATTTTTATCAAGCTGACTTTTACATGTGTGAATCATCCAAGAATCATCAAAGGAACAGAAATGTTATCTAAAGTAACCAAACATATAACAGTGTAGTCATACTGTACAGCACTACAGCTAAAATAATTTATCTTGACACGTATTTCAACATACCGCAGACTTTGTACTTTCAAAATAGACTACAAAATAAAATGGTACCTAACTCAATTTTAGTATTTTTATGTTCTCTGTTCACTGAAGTGTTTGATGATGTTCCGTGAGTTGTAAAAGAAATGAAAGGCTGTCAAAGTCTGGAGTACTATATAACAGAGCACATTTTCTCCAGCATACTGCATACCTTTACCCAACAAACAGACGTTGTTCATACAATCAGAAAAATACCCTCAAGAGCTGGTCATCAGTAGTTGGTGCCTATTTTGTGCTATTTCAGCATCATTTTAGTCTTAAAGCTGTAGAATAAGATACCACAAGCCTTTGAAATTTGTACTTTGTGTAGGATAATGCTTCTGTGCATCACATAAAGAGATCTAGCTCATAAATATACACATTGTGAAAGCACAGAGGGCTATGGACTAGAAAGGATGCCACACAGCACACAGGAATGTAAAGCCCTCTTACCTTTCAGTTCAATGAACAGAAACCATGTCTGTGTGTGGTCTGGGTGAAACTTTACCACTGTTTGCCAAATATATGCAAAGTACTTCATGAATATTATATTGATCTGAATTCACTGAATGAAACAGCCTTTCAAGTACATTTTACATTACAATACAATACAACAGTGCTTTATGAACAGCAATTATGTTTTTCAAGATAACTTTGACTATGTTTGTGAATAGTTGTTTTTGGTACTTTCAAGGACTTGAATAGCATGAGCAATATACATCAGTCTGATGACAAAATGTAAGTGTTTCCTTTACGCATATCATTAAACTTATTATATCATGCTGACAAATCAGTTTGCAGTATTTCCCTAAATCATACTATTATCAGACAATAATGTCACTCAGATGACAGGTCTGCCCTAATTCCTTTTTCAAAACAAAGCTGATATGGAATTTCAAATTTGAAGCCCAATTATCTAGCCGTGACACTCCCAGGCACATCTTGTGTTACACATATTACACATACAGGCATTTGTGTGGGGTTAGGTGGGGTTGTTTAACACAGGAAGTGACCAGGTAGAAGGGTACAAAAAAAGTCCAAGTAACGTTTGGGAAAAAAAGATACACAGCAAAATAACATTGGATTAATGAGAATGGTTATATTCTAATGCTAAAAAACAAGAGGCATATTTAAAGTTAGCATGATTAGAAATATATCATAAAATGAAATCCAAATGACAATAAACCATTTAGAGTAGGTAAATACAACCACACCTTATAAATATTATATTAAATTGAAGGGGTTGCAAAGCTATTTAAAAAAAAAAACTGAACACAGTCATTTAGTTTTTTGTACTGTCTATTTTAATTCACTCAATGTAAAATGAAGCCTTATTGTAGAAGAGATGATTTCCTATAAATGTTAAAATAACTAATTTAATCTTGCGGTGTCTAAATGTTATGTCCTTTTCCCTAGCTTCTTATAATTTAATAATGCGGCACCAGTATCTAGTGACACTAACTCTTATGCCAGCTAAGATGAAGTTTACATGTATTGCACATGACTTCACTGTCTTCTGGACACAACATACCCTTTTAGAATTTGGTGCCATAATGTAATACTAAGTGTCGTACCTTATAGCTATGTTTTTCTCTCTGGTATTTAGATATTTGCTAGAATTCACCCATTCCATTTCCAGTGCCCATGGCAATAACACTTGTCATTTTATAACGTCTTCCAATTTACCAATGACAAGAGACCTTGATTTTCCATAAATTGTTAGAAATAAAAGTTGTAGCGTATGAAATGAACAAACAACAAGGTCAGTGCAACATTTAGGGAAAACAGCCCTTTTCTGGTTACTAAAATTATCCAGTTATAAAAACGTTGGTTATATCTAGAGACTTACTTGGCTACAGTGGTGGTAATTTATTTTTCTTTTTAATATCTTTTCTTTTTTTTTTTTTTTTTAATATTAATAATATATTGTGATATTTAGAATTGTGTACATAAAATGAAAATTATAAAATGATGCCAAAGGTGAAACAATGTTTGCTTTTAGACTATCATAATTTTAAAGGAATTTTGCTTTTGAAATGATTAAACAAAGATTTTGAAAGCACAATGTTGCACATGTTACCATTTTACACCAGTCAAGATTACATCTATTATTACATTTCATTAATTGATGATTGACAAATAATCTAAAATATCTGCTGAAATTTTGAACATGTTTTTAATTATAAGAAATAATCAGTTCAAACTTTACTCCTGTTGAAGAAGAAAAATGTGCGCTCACAGCAATCAATGGTTTGGATTATTGTGTGTATTGATTGATGCTTTTCAGATTTTCTCTGCAGCTTTCATCTTGCCCTATCAGTCACCATGTTGTTTCCTTCCAGACATAGACCATTAGTTCTCTTTTGGAACATTTGCTATTCCTTAAAGATGTATGACACAAAGGTGCTTGATTTCCCAGTTGCAGTCAGGAATACAGATTTTTTAACCCGTCTGCTGCAGTATGAATATGTCTTGAACATACAGTGGGCCAACATGTGTGTTTTCTAAATTGCAAAAGAAAGAGTCGGTTGGGTTACCAAAAAGGAAAGACACGCCCTTTGAAAATGTGTAAAGGAGATATCATATTATTTATGTAGTAATACAAATTATAATAAACTCTTATACATGACATTCTGCGTTCAAGACAAGCACTCTGCCTTTAGTTTCAACAACGTTTTAGTTGGCATTTCAACTTGGAGCAACTGTGATGATACCTCACATTTGCTGAAACTTTATGTGCAGTAGTTTGCTTCTACCCTTTATTCCGTCTTGGCTGGAGTCACAATTATGTACAGAAATGCTTAACATTGGATATAAATGCCATTATCCACATAAACAAAATAAATCAAAATAAAACCATTTCATTTTCACATTAATTCCCAATAACACTTGTACAGTATTATACAAAAAGGAACACATGTTACAAATCCGGACTGGCACATAATTAGATACACTATCAAATGTAATTAATTTAACATTATTTTAATGCTACATAATTTTTTCTAAAGAAATTAATTTCCAAATGAAAAAATTTTTTTGCACCTTCTCCAACAAAACTCTAAGGTATTACACACGCACACAAGTTGGTACTGTAGATTTTTTATGTGGCCTTCCAAACAGACATACCCCATGTTTTGCATTAATTTTGTGACACTATGCTAATTATAGGCTTTTCTAGGCCACTCAATAACATACAAACAGATCAGTTAATTATTCATCTGCCTTACTAACACAAAGACAAATAAAAAGGAAATCAATTAAAGCATCCTTGAAAAAGCAATAACAATTATTTTCAATAGCTAGACATGAAATGAAAGTGCTTTAGCCCTTCCGCTACGGCGCCATTGGAAATCGTTCCTGTATGAACGATGATGTAATGGTGACATTGGACACCCATTTTAAGCCTTGTAAAACAACCATTGGTTGCTTACCAAATGACTGACATTTCCAAAGGCTCCAACAACCAATCAGGGATGGTTTTATATACTTTCAAAACAAAAGTAACGTTAGATAGACAGAAAGCTAGACGAATGAGGTTTTTTTTTGGTTTTCTGTCAGTGCAAGCTTAACAGGAATCATACTACATCATCCAAAAGGTTTATAAATCCAAATATAAATTAACAAAATACTAACTGTAGTGTAATATTCATAGGATGAACTTTAGGGATGGCTCTCCAATCAAAATGCATTTCACTAAAGCCCCGGGCCAATAGAGATACCTTTTATTAGAAGGGACAGCATATCTCAAATTTTTTTTTTTTTATTACTGTATTTACCATGATTTTAAAGCACAGCATTACCGGAGAGTAATGAACCAAGAATGCTTACCGACCTGAAAGAAAAAAAAAATTTTTTAAAGATGCTGAGGAGCTGACTGATCTATCTATTGGTGAACTTCTTCACAGTACACATCTGTCAAACAATTTGGTGTAAAATCCAAACCAGACATAGTATGTATGGAGACATTTCTAAAGAAAAATGAATTTTCAAATACGTTTTAAAACTTTTTTTTTTTATATTCAAACTAGGTAATCGTAGGGTATATTTCATACAGAAAGCGTTATTCTCTTAATAGTCTTCAGACTCTCAGCTGTTTACAAAGGTATAATACGGTATAGTTGCGGTGGGTATTTGTTCTGATACACAAGCCAAAAGTCATGTTATGTCAGTCAAACCTCAAACAGGTAGAATGTTAAAAAAAAACGGATGCAATACCTGAGAGAGAGTTTGGCTTACATGAAACCACCAGAAGCTTCGCAGCAGAGACGAAGTGGCACAATTTAAATTTCCCGCAGATGATGAGGTGCACTAAGAAGGAATGCTGGCACGAGTGAAGACAAGATAGCTACAAGGAGTACCAATCAGACAAAACAGTTGGCACTGGGAAACGTTCCTGTCTAAAACAGAAGCCAAGCATGGGAAAGGCACTGAACCACTCCTTCACCCTTTAACTGGGTGGTGTCCTCCAGGGCAGACTGTAGGCATGTTCACAGGAACATTTTAGGAAGTTCACCCATTTTGTAAAAATTGAGCAAAATAAAATAAAACACCTGGCTAGTGGTCAAACAGCAAGTGTATGAGCAATACTGTGGTATGACAAATCACAATGCCAGTAACCGACAGCCACCCTGCAGGCCACGTTTGCATTGAATTCAATGTTTTATACCATGACTCCAGTATTAGTCTAACCAAGGGCTTTGATAAATGAAAGGCAGTGTTTGTGGCAGGATTCATGAACGTGTTGAAAGGAACTTGTAATTCTTCAAGCTTTTTAATTCACTGTTAAAAAGTTAGTACTTTCTTATTCTTGACTAATATAGTGTGTTAATCTACCGATGCTACAGTAACATTTTGATTCACATAATTATTTTCAAATAATTAATTGATTCTGGTATATGTACAGGTCATTGCAAAATGAAATTCATAACAATATAAATGGGACTGTGTGTTGTAGACCAAGCTAAATTGGTCTGGACAAGAGGCAGAATTGTGATTGGAATACAAGTCAAGACCATACAAAGCAGCTTGTATAACTCAATTATTAGTTATCCTCTGTGGCTTCACACACAGCAATCCCAGTGTTTTCAACAGTGCAGAGTATTTCTTTCTTTTCTTGTTAATAATAGACAATCTAGTTGTGAGCCAAAGTAAGAGTTTTATTAACACAAATGACAACTTTGCACTGAAATTAACTGGTCATAGATTTTACAATTCTATTCACAGTATCACTGGTTGAGCTGGGATTAGACTAATGATATAGAAGGGTACCAGCTACGAACTACACACTTGTTATTTCTGTTGTAGATTGGGCAAGTGCTGGCAGCCATTAGCGGTCAAGAACTATAATTTGTCACCGGGGGTGTTTATGTATGAATACTGGTTAGGAGAACAGCAGCACATAATTTTTTCCTACAGTTACAGTTTCCCTATCTTTGCTCTGTTGCTGTAATTGGTAGTTCCTGTGGGAGCAATAAGACTTTATTCAGACATACTTACATAGACTGTACTACCAATTTATTAGAATTGTAGCACTCCATGTTGTCAGTTTGTTATTGTCATTAGGGTGGTCTGCCTAATTAAAAATTACAGCTTAGTTCACCGACCTTCATTATTTTCTTTGATTAAGAATTATTACTGTTCTTTCTGGGGCGAACCTGGCCCAGGGAGGAGGGTATGATATATATGAGAAGGGAATTCTAAAGCATGCCCTGTTACCACATTAATGTTAACTATTTCATTACAGTGAGATAATCTCAGCAAGCCTTTGCTAGCGACTGTGGCCTTAGGTCATTTGTTGCAGTATTACAAGTTACATGGAGACCTTATTATAGCTGTTAATGATGAAAAGACTGATGTCTCTGCACAGTGCTTCATGAATCAGTTGTGCACAGAATGAAGCCAATCCTTAGTAACTTCAAAGCTCTGAACCATGTATCTTGAAAGCTATGGTTAGTGCTTTGGGGAATGATATTTTTGTCAAATACGGGCAGTAAGTCTACTGATGCTTTTGAAAACTATCACAAGCCAGTTTACTTCATACCTGGTCCTGACAGAAAGCCAATTTCACAATGGTGTGTGTTAAAATCACAGGAGGGAATGAATCAAGATTATTGTATTATTTACTTTATCAATCTTCCATAACAATGCATCATCAACTGACCTGGGTATCACTAGTGTCTAATGTATGGGATTTACTCTGACGTTTGACTACAGTGTCTTGATGTAGAATGTACCACTAGAAACCATTGTGTGTCTAAAGGAAATACTACATATTAAAAACTTATTTTGAAACTAAAAAAAGTGTTTTCCAAAAAAACTATTTTGAGGTATAATTAATTAACAAGCTACTGACAAATGACATACTATACATAGGATATATATATATATATATATATATATATATATATATATATATATATATATATATATATATATATATATAATATATATTTTTTTTTTTTTTTTTTTTTTTTTTCTGCTGGCAAAGTGAAACATGTCATACTTTGCATGAATTGAAAGTAAAGAAAGTATTTTTCTTTCATAAACGGTATAAAACCAAGTTGCATGTAAAATGTACAAGAAACATTTTAAAGGTAGTAGTCACGTGTTATCATTAATAAAAAAATGAGTAGGAAAACACTGAAAAACTGTAGATAATTTTGTCATGTGCAAACAGACACGTAACATGTGTATATATATAGATAGATAGATATATAGATAGATATATATATATATAAGGTTTTTTTGTTAATACAGCAGCTGTTAGTCCAGCACTAGAGAAATAGCTTCATGAGCTCCACAGATTAATTAATCACTTTCCTGCTATAATGATAAATTGGGTCTGTCAGAAACACTATCCTCAAGTGCTATGTTTACAGATGCTGTCCGTCAAGCAAAATCCTGCCGTTAAAAACTAAATAAAAACAAAAAAAACATCCATGGACGTTTTTTTTTTTTTTTCTTTTCCCCTCAAATGGATGCAGGATCACTTAAATCATGTCACACCATAGCTATTAAATATATACTGTAATGTTTGAAGTAGTCCTGAAAATCAGCTATCTTTTGTGAAACTGTACATCCTATATCCAAGAGGGCAAGAAAACTTAATTCAGTTTCCACAGAAGTTCATCACGTAAAAACTAGTATTTGAATCTACTTCCTGCAATGTCATCAACCCTTTGTTCAGAATAAAATTTTTAAAAAGTAGCCCAATTCACTTGATGATACCTTTGTATTTTGTGATTGATTTTGACGCAATGTTTGTACAGTTCATTGTGCTTTGGCAAATGACTTCCATGACATCTATACATTTATTACCACTGAGGATTCATTATCAAACAAAGAAAACTGTCATTGGGAAACTGCAATCTTCTATATAGAACAATAATTTAATTAAATAACCCAGAGCAGTAGTTTGCTTTTGGCTTTCTTTAAAAAAAAAAAAAAACAATTACAGCCTGAAAGTACATATGGTAAACCATTAAAAACTCAATGAACTTGTGTCTTTGAAAATGAAACCCACAATGTCATATGTCAACAAGTTTATTGTGTAATATTAATCCATTTCGGGTTAATTCTCAAACCATTTCTACTAGTTTTCCAATATGTTATCTATATGCACTTCACAGCTGTTATTATAGATAAACCTGCAATGTGATCACAAATGCATTCTTAAAAAGTAAACAGGTTCCCGGCATACAATATTTTTTTTTATTTATTCGAATGATACTGAACATAACCTGGATACTTAGTCCCTGAGACTAAATGTCTAATTTCCAGGGAAAAGAAGTGAACAGTGTAGTGCATCATTAAAGCATTTAACAACCAGTTGCTTTGGGTCATTATTGTAAATTATGAGAGTTCACAGATATGACTGGTAAAAATAAGTCAAGTAACCCTTCAGAGGAACACTTCTTTTCTGTTCAAGTAAGTGCTATCCAGTAACAAAAACAGACTTATCCAATTTCCAAATAAATACACTTTCTGGTTTTGTAACTTAAAAAAATATTCAAATACTATACTTACTATATATACATATATGTACACACACATATATATATATATATATATATTTATTGTAGTCTATATATATATATATATATATATATATATATATATATATATATATATATATATATATATTACGCTAAGAACTATGCTGTAACTATGCTGTAAAACATATGCATTTTAAATCATTAAGCCAAATATGAATATACAAATGTGCTTGTAAAAGTCAAAAAATCTTAAAACTTTGTTAGTCAGGCTATTTTGGGGATTTTAAAAAATCTACAAATCTGCAGTGTAGTAGTACAGTTTGTGTTCAATGTGTGTTTAGTCCTATTACATTTTAACTGAGAACAGAACATGATGACTTCCATATTGATTTAAACTACAAAGGTAACTCACCTGAAAACAAATTACTTTTTTTTTTTTTGAAAATAAAATTTAAGTTGCAAAATATATTTAATATACCATCAGATTGTTCTAACAAGATATATATGTATATATTATATATATTATATATATATATATTATATATATATATATATATTATATATATGCGTGTGTGTGTAAGGTGTTGTGACTCTTGGTCTCCCAGTTCGTGGCCTGTCATTGACAGAGTGTGTCTGGTTATACCGTCTCGCCAGGTTGTCAAAAGCTTCCTTAGAAAAATAATAAATCATAACAGCAAAAAAAAAAAAAAAGCCAAACAAACAAATAAAAAAAAACAACTGACTTGCCAAAATGCCCCTTTCCCTGTTTTCAGTTTTTTTATATTTGAAACATGCATACACACAGGACCTTGACTTAAAATCTCTAAAGAAGAATTACTGTACACTGAAGAAGAAGTACTGTACACTGAAGAAGAAGTACTGTACACTGAGGAAGAAGTACTATACACTGAAGAAGTACTGTACACTGAAGAAGAAGTACTGTACACTGAAGAAGAATTACTGTACACTGAAGAAGAAGTACTGTACACTGAAGAAGTACTGTACACTGAAGAAGAAGTACTGTACACTGAAGAAGAAGTACTGTACACTGAAGAAGAAGTACTGTACACTGAAGAAGTACTGTACACTGAAGAAGTACTGTACACTGAAGAAGAATTACTGTACACTGAAGAAGTACTGTACACTGAAGAAGAAGTACTGTACACTGAAGAAGAAGTACTGTACACTGAAGAAGAAGTACTGTACACTGAAGAAGAAGTACTGTACACTGAAGAAGAAGTACTGTACACTGAAGAAGAATTACTGTACACTGAAGAAGAATTACTGTACACTGAAGAAGAATTACTGTACACTGAAGAAGAACACTGAAGAAGAAGTACTGTACACTGAAGAAGAAGTACTGTACACTGAGGAAGAATTACTGTACACTGAAGAAGAATTACTGTACACTGAAGAAGAAGTACTGTACACTGAAGAAGAAGTACTGTACACTGAAGAAGAAGTACTGTACACTGAAGAAGAAGTACTATACACTGAAGAAGAAGTACTGTACACTGAAGAAGTACTGTACACTGAGGAAGAAGTACTGTACACTGAAGAAGAAGTACTGTACACTGAAGAAGAAGTACTGTACACTGAAGAAGAAGTACTGTACACTGAAGAAGAAGTACTGTACACTGAAGAAGAAGTACTGTACACTGAAGAAGAAGTACTGTACACTGAGGAAGAAGTACTGTACACTGAAGAAGAAGTACTATACACTGAAGAAGAAGTACTGTACACTGAAGAAGAATTACTGTACACTGAAGAAGAAGTACTATACACTGAAGAAGAAGTACTGTACACTGAGGAAGAAGTACTGTACACTGAGGAAGAAGTACTGTACACTGAAGAAGAAGTACTGTACACTGAGGAAGAAGTACTGTACACTGAAGAAGAAGTACTGTACACTGAGGAAGAAGTACTGTACACTGAGGAAGAATTACTATACACTGAAGAAGTACTATACACTGAAGAAGTACTGTACACTGAAGAAGAAGTACTGTATACTGAAGAAGAAGTACTGTACACTGAAGAAGAATTACTGTACACTGAGGAAGAATTACTATACACTGAAGAAGTACTATACACTGAAGAAGAAGTACTGTACACTGAAGGTATTTTATTAGAACCTAAGAACAGAATTTAGTTTTCAGGACCTCAGGCACTTGGACATGGGCTAGGTCTTTCCCATCAGAATGTAGAAATGCATGGATAGGCATAGAATTTTAATTTAGAAAGTGGAGGTGCTTGCACAGGTTTTCCATCAAGAAAGAGATATTCTGAGTAAAACTGGTTCAGTTATACTGCTTGGTGCACCTTGTCCCTGCAATTCACCTCATTCTCTGCTTAGCTTATATATCATTGAAGCATAAATATAGGCCCATATATATAGGACTTGACGTTTTCGGTTTTAACCAATAATAACCAAAAAATCACCCCTGAAGATCTATTTAGAAGGTTCCATTTTTATCTTTTTAAGCCGGTAAACGTGGGTTTTGGCAACATGTTTTAAATAATGTAAATTATTCACTACTCTCTTTCTACATGAAGAAAATGGATTTCAGAAGGCAGGCAGTGTGCTAAGACATTGAAACTGACCAATCATCAATTGTGTGCACTACGTAATACATGTCATTTGTGTCAATGCATCATTTACTTAGCAACAGGCTTAACACCAGAAGCCCCGGAGATATACTCATACCTAAAAGCCCCGCATCAGTCTTTCCAAGTCCTATTTATAGTTTGGCTTTATTAAGTATTTAATGAACATGGTATACCTTGGATGCAGGTATCTTCTTGAAAGAAATAATATGTTTTTTGGGGAAATTAATATAATCACTTGTAAGTGAATATCAAGTCTTTTGTTTTTAGAGCATTCTTTTGAAGCAACAAGTAAATAACTATGTCTCTGAACTTCACTATTATGGGTGTGTCAGTTTTTGTAGGGCCTACATTTGCCTAAGCTTTTATGTTTTCACCTTGTGTAAATGTAGCTTACAAAAATTGCTTTTTCTGTTGAAGCAGTTTTCTCTAGGGTGCAATTTCCAAAAAGTAAAAGTAATGCTGTAAGAACGCTATATTTACCTCCCTAGTGTTGCAGGATTTTCAGACTTGCATATCAACCCTTTGGTTCCCAGCAGTACAATTCACCCTTGGGAATCAAAGTATACAGAAAGCACATTGACCAATAGGATTAAAACTAAATAAATGTTTTTCAGAAATGTTAAGCATTCAAATTGACTGTATTGTATTAAAAATAATAGCTAATAAGATAAGATTTATTTGGTCAGACTGAACTGATACTGATATTTGGGGCCGCTGTTTTCTTAATTAGGCATGACAGAATGTATAAAATTGGCAATTTGAAACACTTCTATTTTTGTTAGCTGAGAACATCTGGGGTACAAATTTGCTACTTGGTTACACATGCATCTAATGCACTGCTGTGCCACTCAAGACTCTGCAGGCAAATCAACTGCAATTAGCCTGGTGAAATGGCCCATAAATCAGAACTTGAGGGCTGCAGGAAACACCTGCAGGTCTGATAACTAGATGACATCAAATGCCATTAGCAAAAACAACAGGAAGTGAAAGGTTCAAAATAATAACCCCAAAAGAACTTCAGTGGTGTAGATTAAAGTGAAAATATATGTAAATAAAATTAGGCGTGTCTGTGTGTGTGTGTCAGTGTATGGGGATACCTCTATTAAAGTATACAGATATATATTTTAGTGCCCAATCATGTATTTAACCTGTTTTCTCCCCAATTTGAAATGCCCAAATATCTCACAGCTGTAAACCACGTACTGCTGACTAGCCAATTAACCTTTTTTTTTTTTACTCCCCAAAAATAAGCACTCAATGTTGCTAAGATACTGAACCCTGAACCAGCTTGGCATTGTCTTAGACTTGATCAGTCGTGGTGAGATGAACCTACACAGGATGTAAGATTCCATTAGGAAACTTTGGGAAATACATAGTAAACATCTTATGTTTGTATAACTTAATTGGCTTGGTTTACATGCAGTTTAGAAACTCCAAATTCTGTCTCCATATGAAGAATGAAGATACACATATCATGCACATTCCTCACACTGTAGCAAGTGTGTGGCCAAAACATGGTACAGCTAAAAAGGATGAGTAAATCACCTTCTGACATTAAAAAGGCTCGCAGATTGACCAAAAACTTTTTTTGGGATGGCCTAACATTAGTTTTGCATACATTGTACATTACTTGTTATATATTCTCAATATTACATGCATGTACACTGAGTGCTGTGATTTTTTACAATCATAATCACGACAGCAAACTGTTCATCTGTTCAATGTTGGGTTTGAGTTCAGCCTTCGTATTAATCAAATATTCAGTATTTTTTTTTTTTTCATTTTACTTTAGGTTGAACCACAGAGTATGTAATTGTCTATTTACTAAAATTAAGTTAAACACAACAATTACTGACCTGACCAAAATGGTTAGGCACCCAGCTCATTATGCCCAGACTGAGTATATGTTTAAGCCTCCTGACAAACTAGCTGAAGATCCCACTAATGAACTATTAAATAAAAATAAATAATAAATAAATACATAAATTATTAACGCCCCCTCAAATGGGATGCGGGGGAGTCTTTAAAAATATAATATTATTAATAAGAATATATTATTATAATATTTATATTATTATATTAAATCGATAGGTGTGATTGGTGACACTGTTAGACTTCATTCAGTCGGTTAATCATCAATTGAACGGGAATACAATTCAAACATAATGTTCAAGCTTTAACCTGATGTTTACCCAGAGCAGCTGCTGCAGGCTGATTAAAGCTGTGATCTCCCATTTCTTTGTATATAACCTTCTCTTTCTGCACTGTAGATACACTTTCTTTTGCATAAAATAAATATAGATTTAGTGACAAAAAACAACATACATTGCCTTAAATACTCCCAAGACATGCCTTACATGTAGACCCAGATATGCTGAAAAACAAAAAAAAATAAAAAAACACACATGCATTACTGTTCAGGTGTAAAATATAATAACCCATAAGCCTTACCTTCATAGATAACTTTAAATCCTTGGGCACTCACTGCAAAGTCAGTAGTAAACCAAAGTCCAAGAATTGAACCTGTGCTTACAATAGGCGATGGCAACTGAAAGCCAGACAGCCTGAAACAAAATAATAAATAGGATTCATTAATAATGATGGGAGAGGAAAATACATGTATCTTACACAATTCTATATGCCATGATTTGGGGCTTGGTAAGGATGCAATGTTATCATCCATGAGGGAATGTTTGGGCCAATAGCATAGCTCTAACAATGAGATGAAGAATCACACCCCAGCATCTTACAGCATGTTCTTTAGTTTGGCATGCCTAAACCATTATGGATGGTCCTTCAAAGTGGTACAGCATCCATAATGATAGTCCACCCATGGATTCATAAGTAAAGTGGTCTTTTTTTCAGTGGTCATTATTGCAGCAGGAAATTCCTGAAATCATCTCTGCAATGGCAGTTGGTTTCATGCACTTAGTATTAAAATAAAGGAAAAATGTTTTTCATCAAACAATAGCCTCAATGAAAAGCAGTCTGGTACTGGATGCTATGCCAGGTGTAAATAAACCAGAATCACACTGAAAAGTGATTGACGAGGTCGACACAGATATGCAATTATAATTTATGTCATTACAAAATCAAGAGATGGAACACTGTTGGCAGAACGGGACGCCTCGGGGCAAAGCAGGAACAAAAATCCATGCTGCAGACTCCTGCACAAATTGGTATGGCTGAATCACTGAACTGTACTTTTTAATCTTCCATACTTTGTATTAAGTTTAGTGTAATTTTATTCTATAAATGTGAATAAAATTGTTAAGTGAAAACAAAATAAAATTTTGATGTAAATACCCTGGAATGATATTTAACATCAAGAATTTGACAGATTCCATGTTCCTACCTGACCACAGACCAATTGTTTAATTACTTTTCTAAGCTTTCTACTGTCTATACAGGTGCTTGGGGTTTAAGCTTTCAACATCCCCTCAGGCTACAATGTTCCTAATTGTTTGGTTGATGTACCTGAGCAATTATTCATGGGTCAATAGTAATGGTGTGCATTGAAGGGTAAATCTGAAAAACACAAGACTATTTAAAACAACTATTGTTACAACAGCATGTTGCTTTTGAATGGATTATTTTCTCTGACAACCCAAAACAACAGTTCAGCTACCATTTTCTGAAATAGTCTGCAGCTTATTTCAGCATGTGAAATGGAGAGGAAGTGAAACAAACTGGAATTGAATAATGTACACATTTCTTTCTATTTTTATACCCTAGAAACATATGTTACACACTATATCAGTATTTTTAATTTAGCATGTCAAAGCATGTCATTTATTAAAACCGGCTTAAAAGTGCTAAACACAGTTAGCATCCACACTACGCAGCGTTGAATACCGTACCCGAGAAATGGACTAGAGACCACCTCAGGGGCTAGTCTCAAGTCCAGTTCTAATTAGATTGCATCAGGTAATGCGGTTTGACAGAGGTGTGGACGCTGTAATACCAAACTACATTTTTTTGTATATCCTTCAATATCCCAAAATGCTTTGTGGTATGTTTGTTGAAAGAGCAGGCTCCTGAAGGACTTGCTGTCAGTGTACATCCAGCACTGAATATTCATGTTTATGCTTTAAAAAAAAAAAAAAAAAAATTCTGTCAGAGCATCTCTCTGTTAAACTACTGGAGAAAATAACAAAAGCACAACATTAAATTAGGTGACTGCAAAAATGAAATGTGAGTTAAAAGTAGGATCGGGGATGAACAATTCACGTCATTTGTCAGTTCTGTTTGAAATAAAATTAAGGGGGCCAGAATTAGGCTCAAGCAAGATATGAAGGTAAGATTGTTTCCATATATATCACACATTGATGTATATATCAAATATCAATCCATATATCAAACACTGATGTATATTTACAGAAAAAAATATATAACAACGCAATATTGCTTCAGCAGTATAGGAGGTAATTAGAAAGCTGATATGTTGGTACAAGCACTGGACCAGAAAACAAATGTTTGTGATGGTGTGTAATCTATCCATCCAAAAATGATTTTTCTTAGCTTTGACACAATTGGCACACATTCAGGTGTTATTAATTTGGTCAGAGAGGTAGTATCTTCAAGCAGTTTTTGGAAAGTCAGCAGGGGACAAAGACAGTAAAAACTGTTTCTGGAGAGGAAGCTAGATTTGTAGATAAGGCTCATCTGCAAAATTAACTTTAAAGTAATGCCTCTTAAACTTAATATGGGTAATATGGGTACATGCCAACTTCTGCAATATAATAAACAATACAGGTACAGCCCATAATTTGCAGGAATGTTTTTTTTTTTTTTTTTTAACAAACATTAACATGTTGAAGTGAAACAATTTTCCTTAGTTCAGACCCCAACCTAAATTAAAACTCTGTGAAGACATCACTCAACACTGCAACACATGGCAATACTCCAGATGTCCCAAAAGTCTGTCTTTGTCTATATTGTAAGCACTTTGTTTTTTTGTTTATTTTTTTTCCCAACGCGGCAGAAAATATATTTTCTGACAAGTTACTTTTTGTACTAATGTGTGCATTTAGCAGACGAAACAAAACTAAATCAATGATGCTTAAATTAAAAAATCTCATCAAGATCTACAGCTGATTTACATTTTTGTCTGAAACAGCTATTATGGTTGTCAATATATGCAAATGCTTTTGGTTTGACAACTGATTGATTGTAAGTTAATATTTGAGGAGAATATGACGGAAAACATTCTTCACATGGTCAATAGCATGATTATGCTACTACTGTATGTTGTGATTTACCAATCAGTCCCTAAAGTCCCCCATTTGAGTATAAATTCCCTTGTACAATTAATCACCTACTGGTTATCTTCTGTGAGTACTTTATTATGCTTAATAAATAATTATGCTACCATTCTAGCAAAACAGTTTTTCTGATTCTTTTTACCTACTTATTAATGAAATTACAGATTTATTTCCTGCTCACATTTTGAATTCTCACAGTCGGCATATCTATTGAAGTTTACTTAGCAAAATCAATTTTTATTCCTTCAAAACAAATTCCATGAAGATATTTTATCAAGTGAATTCCTCACTACACTTGACCTCTGACACGGATTACATGTTGCATAATTAAGCTGTATACATTATGCACACTTCACTGTATTAGTGTTATTAAATAAATTATCAGATACAATAAGCACGGAACAGTCAGAGTGAAAAGATTGTTTAAAAAATAGTAATATCCTACTATTCTGATCACACTGCAATAGAAAAGACAAAATGTGTGTCCAATCAAATAGTAAACTCGGGATTCAGGTAATAATGGTTACAGCCCAAACATGGAAAAACAGATGACCAACATTTAATAATACAGCAGTTGAGGAGTTTTTATTATTATTATTATTATTATTATTATTATTATTATTATTATTATTATTATTATTATTATTATTATTATTATTATTATTCATTTATATATGTATAATTGATCTAGATGTTGTTTTCTAGCATAGTTTACCTTTAAATCTGGTAGATGATGCATTCATACCATGCAGAAAAGCTGTGAGAAGTTAGTAATTAAAAATACTTTTAGACTTCTTCAACTTCTCAGCATGTCATCTTTGAGTGTTTTCTTTCCCCTAAATTTCCTTAACGATTTTTGTTTATCTTTCATGTAGGCCTGTATACATTTTGAATTGGACACATCAGAGTAGGCTGTTGTGTGCTAGGTAACCTGCAGCTTTTTCTTATAAAATCTTTTTTGAGTTCTACTGTATTTGTATTAGGTAATGAGTATATGTTCTGATTGGATGTGAACAATCTTATTCAAGACCAACAAATCAATTAGCTTTTAGGTGGATAAAATATCGAAGACAATTAAAAATTCAAGCAATAGATATAGACCAATATGTTTTTTGTATTCAACACTGAAGATATGATGTTTTAAAATTATTTGATAATTGAAGTAAAGGACTGCTTTGGAATTTGTTTTTATTTATTTATTTTTAATTTAGTGACCAGTTATTATTTTTATTTATTTTTCCCCCCAATTAGGAATGACCAGTTATGTTTGTTTCTCCTCACCACAGCAGGTCCCCACAAGCCTAGAGCCAGAATAGTTTTTACGCTGAGCAATCCAGAGCAGAGGTGGATGGGCTACCGATCCCGGAGAACAGAGATCAGCTCTGCTTTTTATGCATTCTGAATGTGCTTGGTGTCTGTCCAGTAGGGGTCGCTGTTGTACGATGAGGAGAAAGAGTCTCTGTCGGTTTCCCATCCCCCACCCCAGGAGCGTCAGCGCGGGCATGGACCGGCACCTTCCAAACTGTGTGACTCATCCTGTGCTCCCAGCAGCAGCAGCGCTTTAACTGGGTGAGCCACTCGGGGACTGCACTGGAATCTGACAAAAAAAACAAAAAGCAAACGACCAAATAATCCAAAAAAAATTGCATTGTATAATCCCTAATGTTGAAGCGCTCACTCACACTTCACAAAGCAACCTAGAGGCTGAGTGATTTTATAAAATCATGCATTTTATAAAAAGGGAATTGCAACCATAATCACTGCATTCCTGACAGGAATAAATGCATTCTTATTATTCTCATTTTGAAATTTAAGGAAATCCAACAGGTCCAAAATAAACATAAAGAAGCAATATCCACCATTCTATCCGGGACCATTGTCAGGTGGCTAAGCTCTTTCTCTCTCTCTCTCTCTCTCTGATTACTGGGAATACACATATTTGTATACAATTTTGTTGGTGCCTGTTACAAGCGGTCCATCTGCATTGTATGTTAGTGTGTTTAATTGGACTGTACACCTACCAATGCTCATTATTCAGCCAGCCTGCTAATCCAATTTTGGGTTCAACAAGCTTGGTCGTGTGGCCTGTCCTTATTTAAAGTTCTAGTGTAAGAAAAAATTGTAAAGCTGTCTTACTCCAGACAATGGACACCCTTACAATCTAATACTGTAAGCCATAACAAAGCACATGCAGCGTGGTATGAGTCTAGCCTTAAATCATAGTCCTCCTTCATGACAGAACGGAGAAAAAAAACAGAATACTGCCTGAACAAGAAGGAAGAAAAGATGAGATATTGACAAATTTGTTTTCTATCACCTTGCAACTGCCGGAATGCTATTACTATGTTAATGTGTGACACTAATATCCTGTGATGTACGTCAGAAGTGTCAGAAACAGGATTCACATCTGTTGTTCTTAAAGTCAGCTGGGAGGTAAATGGACCCAGCATGTTAGTCGAATTGTAACTGTTTCTAAGGGACTGTGCTAAAAATAGCTTGATGTAGATACTAGTGGATTCACATTTAAGATCTTTAGTGCTGTCTTATAGTTAAAATTAAACTCTGTTCAATTATGTATGGAACTCTTAGAGGTGTATAATCAAGTTGCAGAGGGATTCATTTATGAGGTCAAACTATCAGATAGGTATCTGAGGTATGGTATGATGGTATGAAAGTTTTAAGTTCTCATTCCTGGAAATTACATCCAAGGGTTTTTGTTTTGTTTATGTCACCAAAATAAAAATAAAAAATTATGTGTTAACAATTCTCACCTAAAAAATTTTGAATCAATTAAACTAGACTGGCAGCACCGTCCTGTGATGGCATTTATTAAGCCCCATTCGGGTGTCACTTCTGTAAAGTAGAGGATAGCTGGTGAACTCCCACATATGAGCTTGTCTTTCACAAGGCTTCTAGTTTATTTCTATTCATCTATATCAGGGGACTCCAACTCTGGTCCTGGAGAGCCCCATATCCTCAGATTTTAAAGTGGTCTGTTTCATCAATGGCTAAAGATCTGGAACACCTGTTAATCTTTACTAATTAAGACAATAATCGGTGCAATTAAGTAAGTAAGAGCTCGGCTGAAACAAAAACCAGAAGATCCAGTAGCTCTCCAGGACCAGGGTTGGAGATCTCTGCTCTATATTATGCTATACAGTTCAACACTTTGCATACGTACAGAAATTAATTTAGAATCAGTTATATCTTTATGCATCATTTCAGAAAAGGTCAAGCATCCAATCGCTGAAGTGTCTGTCAAAAAAGAATATAATTATGACAGAAGAGTCATTTTCTAACAGCTGAGGCTGAAAATAAATTGTTTTTCCTGACTACTAATGAGACAAGTAATTCACATTACAGTAGAAAGTATTTTATCTTATGCCAATATTTGACAGAAATGGTTTAGATAAACTGTTCTTATTAAAACTAAAGATAATATTAAAGACCATTTCATGTCCATGGTATGCGTTTTATTTAGTCAGCAAACAATTTTTTATTTTATACCAGATTCTTCAAATGTCTGTGGATGTGGCTTTTTTTTTTTTTTCAACCATGACATGTTCCCTATTGTTGTTTACAATTAACCTTCAGCTTATTAGCGATATTCAGTAAAGGTTTCCAGCTGCAGCTCTGTTGCACATTGAATCAAGTTGAATTCATTCTAATTAAGGGGTGATGCAAAACAGAATAAATCATGTATGTATTGGACTTACAGTATATCTATCTGCAAGTAAAACACTCATCTTAATGATTTATTTTTAATATGGCTTTTAATACTGAAATATATAATCATATGTATAGACCTGAAATTAATTCTACATTTCAAATATAGTAAATATTTAGAATAAATAAAGAACAGAACAGTCAGAAATCCCATTTACCCCATAATGTTATTTCACTAACAAAAAACAAAAGCCTTGAAAACTAAATTACATTCTAAGAATTTAATTATCAGTCTTTTGTTTTTTTTTTTGTTTTTTTTTTCATGTAGGCAAAAATTGAAGAATGGGCCTAGCAGTTAAATTTAGTCCACATCCTTAACTAAGAATGTCCTAACCTTCGAGGAGAAAAAAATGTAATAGATTTTTGTAATTAATTTATTCCTAATCTAATTCAAGGCAAGTCTATGCTGATAATGTCCTTGAGGCCCCAAACTAGTGTATATTAAATGTATCCAAGCTCTTTGTTAGTAAATTACCACAAATGTCAAAAATAAAATAAAATTATTGTATAAAATATATTATATATATATATATATATATATATATATATATATATCTATATATATATCGATACGGTATATATACCTGGTGGTGGCGCTACAAACCAAAGCACATAAGTAAACCTGTATGTTTCTTTTTTTGTTTTTGAAAATACTGAGCACAGTCCAGTTTCCATCAGATTATTTGTGTTTGTCAGAACTCAACTACACATTTATCCTGAACTACACCGACACTCCATTGTAGCTTAATGGGTTCCTGAATCTACACAAGATGTAGAATTAAGTGTAGAAACACAAATCAAATTTTAAAAATTTTATAAAAAGAAACAAAATAAATCAATAAAACCATTTCATTTTCTCAACATAACTTTTCATCTGCCTATGTACCACAATTGTCATCTTTCAAGGTATCGGCTAGCTAGACTGTTCAACACACTTTAAAGTGAAATGTCCATTGAGACATATTTATTACCAAGAGGATTTCAGATGGGTGACGCTCTTTTGTGAACAGCATTCCTAAGGAGGATATAGAAATCAATAGAGACATACACAATACTCACTGGAGCCATAGGTAAGGAATTGATCTTGTTATGTTGGGGTTAGGGTTTAGACAAGATGTTCATTGAGGTGGTGTACACACACTATTTGGTGGCTCATCACAATTAATCAAGGGAATGAAAATAATCTCGGCTGCTTTGGTGCTCTCATTATCAGAGCTCTTTTGCTTCAGTTTGGATCTTGGCCCATTTTGGCTTTATAAATTTGCATATAATCTTGTGCGATCGATTGAAGCGAAACAGACATTTTAAGCTCATAGGACTAATGTTTAAGTAGTGGTAGTAATGATAAAAACAGAAGCAGATAAGTTTTGTTACCGAAAATCTTTCTTTTGATGAGCCAGATGTCAGTAAAATCACCAAACTATGTTTCTGCTGGTGGTTTTAAGCGCCGACAATAAGTTAGCGGCATAAGACATTGAATGTTAGTACTGCATCTGCATTAGCTGAATTTTGCTGGTCTTCCAGGAGGTGCATAGTAAGTGCACATTTATACAAGTTTACTTTGTATTTTAATTGTATCAGTGTCGCTGTGTTCACACTGGGTCCGTTTAGAGTGTTTGGTCCAATAATCGGAACAAAGTCTGCTTGGGAAACATACTGAACTGAGTCCACCTAAACAGCAAAAAAAAAATATGTCCCTGGGAACTACATTGGGGTTACCAGACTTCCCGTTCGGAAACAATAAAATTGTTAATCGTTCCAGCTATGCAAGTACAAAACTGTATCAGCGTGCTCAGCAGCTTAATAGCAGAGTAATGTGTGCGTTAGGCCATTCAAAAATAAAATAAACAATCTTACAGATTATTTGTTTAACCATTCTGATTATGTGTGGGCTATAACATATTTTTAAATGGTAGGCTAATAGCTGATCTGTTTTTTAAGTCTGTCTTTCTGTACATTTAACATGTTTTGACCAGATGACAATATAAAGAAAATTGGTTGTTGTGATCTACAATAAATTCACCAGATGTTTATTTTTTAAACAATTATTGTGTTATTTTATATACTGTTATTTTTACTAATGGCTTCAGAGTTGATACGGCGTCAGTGAATTGAAGAAACAAAAACGTCCCAGTTTTTCATTGTGGAAATTTGGTAATTCTAAACTATATGGACAGTGCGAGAAACTCAAAATTTGATCAAGACATCAAATCCAAGCCGAACTGGACAAAACTCACAAAAACAGTAAGTTATATTAAGTCTTTTCTAAAATTACTTTAATACCGATAGGCATTCAAGAGAGGTATTCATTAAATTAGCAAAGTGCTCCCCCCAGTGCTTTCTGCCACAGCAATATGTAACAATCTAAAACATGCTACACAGGCAGTCCTTGCACTTCCGACACAATTGCTTCCTGAAAGTCGCGTTGTAAGTCGAAACGTCGTAAGTCGAAGCACATTTCCCCATAGGCACAATGTTATAAATTGGGGTTATGTTCCTGACTCTTTGGCTAGATAATATATTTTTACAAAAATGACCCGTTATATTGTACTCATGCAATTGGGTAAGCACCTATTACTCAGTCATCTGTATGGCTTGTTTAAATCTACAGACTCGGGGCTTTCCAATGGCATATTCAGTGTGTGTATGTGGTACTCCTAGCAAGTTAAGCCCCTCATCATGTGACAGAGTTCACAGCTTATGCTTCGTTTTCAGTCATTTGCTCTTATCAGACATTGTTAAGGGCAAATAAAAATAAATAAATAAATAAACAGTGTCTCGCCGTGTCGTAAATGCCGTATTGACATCATAAAGTTGAAGCAGGGTAATAATGCACCAACAGCTGCCATCTTTCAATATGCCTTGCAGATATTGTAAACATCCAGTTAAGCTTTCTTGTATTGCTTATATTTAAGGTACTTGTGTGCAGGATTTTCAAAAGTTTGTAAATAATAACTCCAGTATTAATGAAGAAATCGGTATGTAGTGTTGATTTTGGCATTTTCAAGTGGTCGTTGTGCCTATTTCGTTATTAAATAATCGTGCTTATGTGATTTCCGAAATTATATTGATTTACAAAATAATCTTAACATCTTAACGAGCAGGGCTTCTTGCAACTATTTATTTCATTTGCGTGGGAATTTAAAAGGAAATCCGTGTTAATTGTGATAATTTATTAGAAAAAGGAGGGTTTTAATTTCCAAAAGAACATAGGCCTATAACTCGCCAACAATGCAGACAGAGTGTACAGGAGCAGGGTTAATTTCTTACAAACTATCTCGATAATTCACTACTTGTAGTTATGAAAATATTTTAGCCTTTTCTATGCTCGTGGTTATGAATGAGATGTATTCACTTATTTTAACCATTTGTAAACTTACGGAACGGTTGTTGTATTGCTAATTGCTGTATTGTATTGCTATTACTTCATTCTGTCATAATGAGTATAAGTTATTTTTTCCAGTCACATGTTTCTGTAAGTGCACTGTACCCAATTCTTCAAACCAACTACAACCTGAAGCCACAAATTACAGTATACAGTTAAATTAAAGGTTTGAGTTCCAAGTGGCACTCCATCCCATTTTAAGAATTGCAAATGCAGCACATGTCGTGACAGACAGTATAGCACAAAAGCATAAATCTTTGATTAGATCAGCGAAATCTGTCTCTTCTACCTTCTTTATAAGCAGTTATAAAGGTAAAAAACAAAAGAATACAGCCAACAAGAACATTTTCATTCAGCAGCCCTGACTCAGCAGCACCTAATGATGCAGTTATCATCTAACATTGTCCAGTAATGATCATTTGTAAACCAAGTTAACTTTTCTTTTGTCAGTCTGGCTGGATCAGTTCACTGGGTCCCTTCTTGTTGAAAGGTCTCCTCTGAACAAAACTGCACTTGCCTTTGCTTATTTTGCTTGTCCGAGAATTCACTGGTGTTGATATGGTTTGTCCACTATCTTTGCAGCCATGTTGATAAGATATTGTAAAAGGCGTGTGAAACATGAACTGCGTTGTCTTGGGAAGGTCTCATTGGTCTTGTGCAATGGATTCCATTATGAAGTTTGGAGTGAGCCATGAGTCGTATAACAGAATATTGAAGTACCAGCTTTTACATCTCTACTACATTTTTTTTTTGTTAACCTTTATGGTTTGGTAGCTAAACTACACTGACTATACTTCAATGCCACTTTTGATAAACCACTTTTTGCCTTGAGACTTGGATTAAGAGGCAACTTTATTTCAAGTAAACACAGTTGTGTTTCAATGACAGCATTGAAACACAAAAAGAAGCGAGGGACACCCGTCTGAGCCCGATCCAATGGCAAATATAAGCTAATCATTCCAGCCACTGTTACTGTTGCTGAGAGATCCTTTTCTAAACTTTAGCTGATTAAAACTAATTACACCAGAAGTACCATGTGTCAAGAAAGACTATCACGACGAGCCTTGTTGCGTATAGAACAAGTACAAGCAAGAAAATCGAACAGACAGGATTGTGGATATTGCCACAAAATCCCAAAGACAGGCTTTTTAACTAATTGTTTGGTAAGTATATGTACTCAATATTCTGCAGTTACAAGTCAGTAATGAGTGGAAAACAGGGCCCACATCAGTTTTTTGCTGAGGGGCCGCTGACATGATAAGAATGACACTACTTGCCATATATCCCTGGCAGATACCATTATCAATACAAGATTAGAAAGTCTATAAACATAACTTAAACAGAGGTACAGTTGTATGCCATTATTTACCATATCACTGCTCTTTTGGACATAATAAAATATAAAAAAGCACAATAATTAATTAGAATGACCTTTTCAATCTTCTGTTACACTTAGACCCATATGTCCTTCACTTACCAGTACATTATCAGTACACTGAATAGAACATTATCAAGGACATGTACTTACCGATTTACCGTAGCTGATTATTTGCGATTGTTATAGATGATCAGCAATGTATTTACAGTAAGTCACATACCTACAGATTAGGTACAGTGTCTGAGTTGTTAATTTCTGGTCAGGGTAAAAAGTTTGAGATTTCAGCCCAATGTAGTCTCTATTTTCTATTTGAAACCCCAATTAAAATTAAATAACATATTTTAAACACAAATACATCAAGATGAATCCATAACTGAACTAATATCAATGTATGTAAAAAATAACCATATAAATGTGTGTGTTTCATGAGTAGGAAGCTACTGAAAGCAAATAAAAATCTTAGCAACAGTATTAAAACTATAAATCAATACCATGTACAAAGACATTTAAAAAAAGAAAGAAATATAATAACTGAGCCAAAGTGAAACAACATACCCACATGACTGTTCTAACCATGTTAGATCTGAGTTTACATAATTCTCTATAAGATCTGTACTGCTAAATAAATTGAAGATTGAATGGCTGTGAGAAAACTATAAATATCAAAAGTCTAAGGAGCATACAACCTTTCATATAGGTAAATGAGCAACTGTCCAAGGTTTCTTAGCAAAATAAAAAAAGGCATTCCCCGGCTATACAAACTAATATACTATATTCAGTGCATAATCTATAGGTACAGTAAAAAAAAAAAACATAAATTTGTACTGTGTCCAGTGGGTCTCAGCTCTTCCAAGATTATTCTTTACTAAACTAACACCGCAGTTTTACTGTACTAGTATCCTAACTGCAGACTAGTTTACTGCCTGGCCAGCAAGGACAGTGAATAATCATATTATTCATAATTGCCAGGGGGTAAATGTTCCTGGGTTATTTATTTTGCTGTAACTTGGGGCTGAGCAAGTTCGATGGGCGGTGTACTGGCACAGTAACAATGGATGGACAGTTTGCTGCTGCAGAAGTTCAAGTGATTTATCTTCAAACTAAACCTAATACCTCAATAGCTGTTTCTGTACTCTCACACTGTTTGATGGAAATCAAATTATGGATGAAAAGTTACTGAAAATTATGGATGAAAATTTTCTGTAGTTAAACCGCAATAAGACAGAGGTTATGCTGCTGGGTTCTCCACGTCAGTTGAGTAATGTGGGGAACTTCAGCTTGGCTATTGATGGGCTTGAAATTACAGTGAGTGCCGCAATGAGAAATCTCGTGTTATTTTTGATCCTCGTCTAATTTCGAAGCGCATGCTCGAAATGTTACAAAGGTGTCTTTTTTCCATCTGTGTAATATAGCCCGCTTAAGACCTGTTCTCTCTCTACCTGATGCAGAGAGACTCGTGCAAGCCTTCGTCTCCTCCTGACTCCACTATTGTAATGCATTGTTTGCTGGAGTCTATAAACGTGTTATTAATAGGCTACAGTATGTTCAGAACTTGGCTGCTCGAGTCCTAACAAGGTCTAAATCTACTGAACATATTATACCTGTCCTGGCATCTCTGCATTGGCTTCCTGTTAAGTTCAGGAGTTTAAATTACTACTGGTAATTAACATACAAAGCCTTGTATGGTTTGGCTCCTAGCTATATCTCTGATTTGTTAACTGTATATTCTCCTGTGCGAAACCTGAGATCTGCAGATGCTGGGCTCTTAACAGTGCCAAAATCTAGGCTTCAGTCTATGGGAGATAGGGCCTTCAGTTGCTATGCACTCAAGTTCTGGAATGCTCTCCCACAGAAAATAAAATATTTGAATACTGTTGATATTTTTAAAAGCAAATAAAAATATGTATGTATTAGCATGAAACTTGACTTCAGTAAATGGGTAATTGCAAATCACTTTAATATTTTAATTATATGCTATGGAATTAAACATGTAACACATAAATGTTTGTATTTAAATGTAGGGAAGAATGTTTCATTGGGACTATATATAACAAAATAGCCAACCACCTCTAGTAAAGGTGTAAGTAAGTAAAACCAGGCTTTTTTGTTTAAAAAAGGAACTATTGGAACACAACACAATATAGGTGGAACACAGTACACTTCAGCTGTTTACGGTCAATCTTTAAGTGTGTTTCCCAAAACCCCATGTGAAACTCCAACTTAATTAGTGATCATGAAGTGCGTTGGGTGGATCCGTGAAATTGCCAATGAAGGGCACATTTGAAACACATACAGTGTATGTGGTGGAAAGAAATTTATGCTTGTTTGGAGAGAAAAAACACAAACACACACAAAGGTAAACTGTGTGTTTGTGATGATGGCAGAAGAATACAAAAAAATAAATACTTGTGAATGAGGTAGAAGCTAATAAATCTCTTTTACTTAACAAGCTGAAAACCAGTGTAACAAATCAAACTAAAATCAGTAAGTGGGCAGACATAGCTCAGAAAATGAATGCCTCAGATATTGGCTCTGTGAAAGAAGGAAAAGATGTCTGCAAGAAATGGCAGGATTTTGCTAGGTTAGCAAATGGCAGACTACAGATATTAAAAAGCAGCAACAACTATGTTAATCGCCGAAGAAGAAAAGACTGTCAACATAATGGGACCCACAGCTGTACATGGTATCCCTGGCAGTTTGGCCATGAATTCCCTGCTGATGTCGACATATCCTTGGAAGGAAGAAGCACAATAAGAAATGCCTGCAGACATGGGGTTTCATGTAGAGGAATGTGAGGCAATATCATCACTTGAGAAACTTGAGGCATCGGTACATGGTAAATGTAAACGGAATAGCAAGAACACCTGTGGATGCAGCCAGGAGTTCATCACCATAGAGCGCAAGAAAATTGACATATTGGGAAAAATCAACACAAATTTCCAACATCAAGAACTTAAAAAAAATAAAAAAATAGAAATTATGGGAAAGCAGCATGCAGTTTCTGAGGTACAGTTTTTGAGACCCAGTATTTCGATTCCGTTCATCATGCCAGATCACCTGGAAGAAGGACAAGGTGGGTGTGGGTGGCACTGCAGCTATGGGTCAAAGTAAGTAAAATAAATACATGAACAAACCTTTTGTGTTCTGCCTCTGTGCCCCTTTTATATACATTCAGAAGGACTCCAGTCAAATCCCATTGGTCCCATATCCATAGAAGCAACACCAGCACTCAACGTTCTCGATAAACAATAAACCATATACATGTACAGTCCTCAAAATATATTTCAAAAACCTTAAACATTAAAGCAAAACATTTGCACTGGACCTTTTTGCTTTACTTATAAACTTACTTACAATCAATTAATTAAAACCAGACACCTAAGTAATACAATTCAAAATCAATATGAGTATTTCAGTTTTGTAAAATGAAGAAACTACATGACGGTGTAAAAAATGTGGTTACAACAAATGATGTAAAACGATTAAGGTAACTTGCAAGAAACATTCTACCAGTGAAAAGTTTATTTCTGTATTCACAGCGAAAATAAACAACTTTTTAGTGAGGCATGCCTTTGGTGCTGGTGTCACTTGGTCTTTTTGAGCCTCAGATATAAGATTTTTGCCTAGAAAACTGACCCTGGATGTGTCAGATTTGCACGAAAATGTTCCTATTCAGCACTGTGATCAGGTACAGTCTTACTGTGTATACTATTATTATTATTTTATTATTATTATTATTATTATTATTATTATTATTATATTATATTATTAATATTATAATAATAATAATAATAATAATAATAATAATAATAATAATAAATGTAGTTGGCAGGGACATGTCCACTTCTCATCGCTGCCAAAATACATCTTCGGTCGGTCAAATTGGCTGTCGATCACGCTTATTAGAAAACCTGTGCAGAATGTGGTCAAGGGATAAATGAGGTAATTGATAACCAGTTAATCCCTTGACAACCAGCAACTTTAGCAAACTGGGGAAAGTTGTTTTAGTAGACGAGAGGAGAGAAAGAGAGATATCTAAAAAGACAAATGCTACGCACGCTGGATTTGCACCTGCACGGTACTTGTTTTAGTTTTCGTGTTCTACTTCGTTTGCTAGGTCATGGTGCTGTTTAGTTTTGCATTTAGTGTTTTGTTTCTGTTTAAATTTTGATTTATTAAAAGAAAGAGCACACTTGCGTTTCACCCCTTGTGTTGCCTGTATTTCCCCGTCTGACGTCACCTACAAAGGCACCCGTAACACTTTCTTTTTCTCTATTCGGATTTACTAGGACTAAGGAAATATTAGTGTTATGTCTTTTTTCCTTATTGAATAGGGAATAAGGAAAAAGGAATAAGGATCACATGCATGGGCTTGCATGAATAGATAACAATTTAACACACTGAACCATCCAGCTTAATTTTTTTTTTTTTTTTTTTTTTTTTACTAACTAGAAGCATTAAACCTGTCCAAAACAATTGCATTTTTTTTGCTTTTGTAGTTTAATTGTCAAACAACACATTAATGAATTAATTAATTAAGTTTGTTAATACAGAATCCCTGCAGGGGGGCACTAAACAAATCTAAAGCAGAAAGCATCTTGTTAACAAACAACAATATACAGGCCATTAAATTCCTAAAAGCTCTCTGAGTACACTGCTGGAAAAAGAAAGCATTGGCTCTACACAAGATGCAACGCACAATAACTATGATATACTGCGACATGCCTTAGGTACTGCAAGCTTATCACAGTACCAGGAACATCTTCCATGGAACCCACTGTACAGCAATGGCCAAAAGTTTTGCATCAATAATTTACTAGATATATATATAGGATATATATATATATATATATATATATATGAACATAATGTAGCTCGTTTATTTAACATCATGTAATCAAATAAAAACTACAAAATTATATTGCGAAAGTCTACCGGAAGCTATAATAGCAATACAGTGTTTCAAGTTACATTTCGAAATATCACTTTTTTTTCCACTATTGTCAACGCAACATTACTGAACAGGGCTAATTCAACTATGCAGCAAAGTGTGTTAATTCTATAGGGTAACTGTATGTCAATGCTTACATAAAGGCTAGATAGCTGTTGAGTGCTATCAAATTGATGTTGCCATGATTCAGGTTTGGGCACTCAGCCAGCATAAAAAAGCCATGAAAAGTACAGCAATGCATCTGACATCAAAAGTTATTAATTGTAGTTGTAGAGCCAAACTAAAAAAAATGAGCTTGATGAACTGCCAGCTTCTTTTGTCCCTAAGCACAGACTTGAGAACAGGAATGGTCAAACGTTTTGCTTGTTATTTTGAAGCCAAAAAAGAACAGAAAAATGACAATAATGATTTTAAAATAAACATTATTGTCAGATGTTAATGTAAATCCACCTGCCACAATTTGCTTAAATCATAACCTTACTTTGACTGGTTTATTCCATTTTCAGAGCAGAATTCAATATGTTGCATAGCTATAAAGGTGATAAGTTGTAAGGAGAAATGTGGTTCTTCAGGAGAAATTTTGTCGATGCAATTGAATTGAAAAATACTTTCCCCATAATTGAATCTTGGGGGGCAAGGCGGAACCACTGCACATTAACTCTACTTAAAGAAGGTTCATCACAAAGAGAGGCTGCTATAAAACTCAAGGTTTCCTTCAGTCCACAGAATAGTTTGCCACTAGAAAGACAGTCAGCAACAGCAAAGACAAGTGGGGAAGTTTTGGGAATTAGTGTTGGTAAAATTTGTATGTTGAAATAGGTTTATTGTGAATCGTTTTGGAGTTGACTTGTGTGACTGAATTACTGTTTACAGACAGGCGCTCGATTGAGACTTGCTGCCTGCTAGGCTCGGCTGAGGGGAAGCGCAGCTAGTGATTGGCTGTGCTGGTCCTCAATCAGCAGGTGGCCGGATCTTACCGAGTGTCCGTCAGTTTAAAGACATCCGAGGCTCTGGTGATTGCAACGCCATGCTATAGAGGGGAGTTGCGCGTATTTGGGAGCAGAGGGTACACTCTATAGGAACGACAGCTACGTAACCCTGAAACTGCAAACGGTGCTTGTGAAGGAAACGCCCAGCCAAGGCCGTATGAATCAGCAGGATTTGTCGTACGAATACTGGCTCATCAGTAGGTTAGCTTAGGGGATAGTGATCCCATGAAATGTATAGCAAGGGTTATGTACTGTAGCTGGTTCCTGGAGCGGGACACCTAGTTTATAAGGTTTGCCCTATGTGGCACCTTTTATTTGTAGTTTTTTTACTCTGCTTTGTTTTGTATTTGTGTACAGCTTGCTGTATTTGTCCTCTGTGCGTTACCATGGCTGGTAACGTCACATGACCACCCTTTCTTTTTGTTTATTAATAAATCCTACGCGTCTGTGTCGGCGTTTCAACTCCATCTCCATGGTCTCTCTGTGTTGCTTAAGCAGTGAGAAACCCACACCACACACGACACAAGCACCTGGTCACATGAAGCTAAAGGAAAACCACTACCACACCAAGGTCTACTAACATCTCATTCTTCTTGTGTGGAAAAATAGGAAGTCAGCAGATTCGATTAAGGAAAATAACAGCACAGAGCACCAATAACCAATTAGGAAGAGCATCTGCAAAAGAAGATTGCTTTAAAATGTTCTACTGGGATATGCAGATGGGATTTTCTCATCCAGGCTAATCTTTTCACAACTATTCTCATAAGACTGGTCTTGACTGGGACTTAGATCAGTTAAGCTTTTTTTTTTTTTTATTTATCTGAGCTGCTGACTTCTACTTACAATAGCAGCAGTACCCTGCGGCATTATTAACAGTAAACTAAACAACTAAGAACTTTTCATGTTGAACCAGTGCTCCAGCAAAACATTGTGATTTTGAAGGGTCTGTGGTGCCTACAAACAGGAACCTCTTTTAGCAACTTTAATATAAAATTATGCTATATTCTTACTAAAAACATTCTCCAATGTAATTTTTCATTGATTTTGTATTTATTTTACACAACACATTTATTATCCACAAATAAACATCAACAAGCTTATTTATTAGACTACATCAAAAAAACACAAACAAGTCTTCCCTAGTCTAGTTGGTCTTGCATCTCTTGGAAATGACTACATAAAACACTTTGAAGTACTTCAGTACTCCTCCAGGAATTTCAGAAAGCAAGATGAAAATCATGAAATAGTCATCAGCAATAATGTAGAGCTATGCTATGCATGATTGTATGTGCTGCTCAGACATAATGTTCATCCATATACAGTAGCTCTCAAAAGTATTCACCCCCCCTTGGACTTTTCCACATTTTATTGTGTTACAACATGGAATCAAAATGGATTTAATTAGGAGTTTTTGCCACTGATCAACACAAAAAAGTCCATAATGTCAAAGTGAAAAATAAAATCTACAAATTGTTCCAAATTAATTACAAATATAAAACAAAAAATAATTGATTGCATAAGTATTCACCCCCTTTGTTATGACACACCTAAATAAGCTATGGTGCAACCAATTGTCTTTAGAAGTCACATAATTAGTTGAATGGAGTCCACCTGTGTGCAACTAAGGTGTTTCACATGATTTAAGGTTAAATACACCTGCACTGAGAGGTCCCACAGTTGGTTAGTACATTTCCTAACAAAAACTACATCATGAAGACAAAGGAACATTCAAAGCAAATCCGGAATAAGGTTCTTCAATAGCACCAATCAGGGGTAGGATATAAGAACATTTCCAAGGCATTTAATATCCCCCGGAGCAAAGTAAAGTCCATTATTAAGAAATGGCACAACCGTGAATCTGTCTAGAACAGGCCGTCCTCAAAAACTGAGTATCCAGGCAAGAAGGGCACTAGTCAGGGAGGCCACCAAGAGGCCTATGGCAACTATAAAGGAGTTACAGTCTTCCACAGCTGAGCTGGGAGACACGGCATACTGCAACAATAGCCCGGGTGCTTCACAAAACTGGCCTTTATGGGAGAGTGGCAAAAAGAAAGCCATTGTTGAAAAAAACTCACATCAAATCTCGGCTAGAGTTTGTCAGAAGGCATGAGGGAGACTCTGAGACCAAGTGGAAGAAGATTCTATGGTCTGATGAGACCAAAATAGAGCTTTTTGGCCTCAACACTAAGCGCTATGTTTGGCACAAGCCTAACACCACACATCATCCTGAGAACACCATCCCTACCGTGAAGCATGGTAGTGGCAGCATCATGCTATGGGGATGCTTCTCTGCATCAGGGCCTGGAAAGCTTGTGAAGACAGAGGGCAAAATGGATGAAGCAAAGTACAGAGAAATCCTGGAGGAAAACCTGCTAAAGTCTGCAAGAGACCTAGGACTTGGGAGAAGATTCATCTTCCAACAGGACAATGACCCCAAACATACAGCCAAAGCCACACTGGAGTGGCTTAAAAACAAAAAGGTCAATATCCTGGTGTGGCTCAGTCAAAGCCCAGACCTCAATCCAATTGAGAATATGTGGAAAAAGTTGAAAATGTTCACCAAAGGTCCCCATCCAACTTAACGCAGCTTGAGCAATTTTGCAAAGAAGAATGGGCAAAAATTGCAGTGTACAGATGTGCAAAGCTGGTAGAGACTTATCCAAATAGACTCATGGTTGTAATTGCTGCCAAAGGTGCCTCTACCAAATATTGACTCAAGGGGGTGAATACTTAAGCAATCAATTATTTTCTGTTTTGTATTTGTAATTAATTTGGAACAATTTGTAGATTTTATTTTTCACTTTGACATTATGGACTTTTTTTGTGTTGATCAGTGGCAAAAACTCCTAACTAAATCCATTCTGATTCCATGTTGTAACACAATAAAATGTCCAAGGGGGGTGAATACTTTTGTGAGCCACTGTATTGTAGAACCAAGTCTTTCATAGTTCTTTAGAAATGCCACTGAATGGGACCTGGCCATAGAAGTACATGTATACTATTATGGGGCTATAAAGAAGACAATTCCGCATAAACCTGTTTTTTGGACGTTGTGCTGGTTCTCTTGTTCGCTGCAATGTCGGTGCTCATAACTTACACTGGCTAACAAAAATAAACTATTGATAAAACACTTGAAGGAACACTATATGGTTCAAACAAAGCTAGCTGTCATTACTGGTTGCTATGAGTTAGGGCAAACATTAATTATAATCCCATTCCATGTGCAGTTTGTACTAAAATCTTGTTTATCTTGTTTATCTTTCTTGGTCTAAGCTTTACTTTTATCATGTATTATATACTGTATGTCTGAATAAATGGTTCAGGTATAGACCTCTTGAGATAAACAATTACCACAAGAGGCATCCAAATGACAGCCACCTAAGGCACATAACACATTACATAAAATAGATATATGATACAACTGAGAGCAAATTAAATGCTTGGAACAAAGAAGTAAGTACCTGTATTGAGGAACTGGAGAAACAGAATTGCAAGTGTAAGGCTCTCCTCACTCCTGTTATAGCTGTCTACTGAGTTCCTAAGCTAGACTATGTACTCACTCCTCTGGGATGCCTCATATTGTAGTAGTTCCTTCAGATAGTGACGTTTGATTAGAAATCATGTTTCCTATTCAATAAATGATTCAATGTTCAAATGAACTTTCCTGTGGCCATGTCACCGAAATGACCTGAAATACAGGTGTCTGGACATGCTGTATATTCAAAGCTAAACTATGGGCCTTATGCATTAAACAGCGGTAATGTGTTTTGCATGCAGAAAGCCCCTTACTGCGTGCTTTGTGCACCTACTGTATTCACTAACCAGTGGCATAAAATACCATGAGGGAGGTATTTGATATGCAAACCATATTCACTTAAGGGAACTAACTTTACTAGGTGCCTCAGCGTGACAGTGCTTTGATCGTTGAGCTGACATAGATAATTTACATATTTAAACAGCAGGCCGTTGGTTACTGCAGTCTTTGGGCTGAAAAAACAAAACCTCAAAGATTGTCATTGTATGATGTTGCTTCTTTTAAAAATGTGCTTACTTTCTAAACAGATTTGGGTGTGAACTATGCAACACAACTTCTGCCGCAGAGTCACTTACAATAGGATCTTGGTTTTATGTCTCATCCGAAGGACAGAGCACAAGAAAGTTAAGTGACTTGCTCAGGAACACACACAGTGAAACAGTGGCTGGGATTGAACCTGTAACCTCCTGGTAACAAGCCCCTTTCTTTACTGAGTTGAGCAGGCAGCTGGGCCACCCTACTTTAAACAGTGAAATTACTTACTTGTTCTGTGATAGAGCAACATGACAGCTTTGCAATGATTGTATGTGATTTATCATTATTAATTAATTCATTGAAGAGCTCCTTTGTGTGAGTGCATTACCCCACGCCTCCACACCAGTAATTACTAATAACAGCAAAAGCACAATTATTATTACAAAAATGGAATCGTGGGATTTAAAAAAAAAATAAAAATCCCTAAATCCTAGGATTGAGAAGAGTGTCCAGAATTGGATTCCCTACTCCAGGCCTTACTGAGTATGTTGATATCATACAGCGAATGCCCATCAACAAGCTTTAATTGTCTTGCAGCTGATTAACGCAAACAGATTACTGCACTAAACACTTTAACATGAAAACATTTTACTAAAAGTCATTTTTGACTGCCTGATATAAATATCCCTTTTCTACTTTCAAATAAGCTTTTGGAAATATTCACTTCAAAACAATGTGCTTATTCTGGCTGGATTCGATACCACACAAGACACACAAAGCATTTTACATTGTCTCAGCTCAAGTGTTCAACAAAAAAAATTTGAGTTAATTTAAACACACACACACACACACACACACACACACACACACACACACACACACACACACACACACACACACACACACACACACACACACACACACACACACACACACACACACACACACACACACACACACACACACACACACACACACACAGGCCAAAAGTATTCAGACCCCTGACCAGTTCTCTCATATTACAGAAATGGTACATTGAAATGTCATTCTCTTTGATATTTTTTTTAAACACTGAAACTCAGAATCAATTATTGTAAGGTGACATTGGTTTTATGTTGGGAAATATTTTTAAGAAAAATAAAAAAACTGAAATATCTTGCTTGCATAAGTATTCAACCCCTGTGCTGTGGAAGCTCCCAGTTTGCACCGATGAAAGATATTGCCCTAACGAGGACACAATTACCTTACCATTGGCCTCCACCTGTGAACCATTAAAGTTGATGTCACTTTTATTGTATAAAAACCCCACTGTTGAAGGATCATTGGTAAGGCTGTGAATCTGAAGGAAAATGAAGACCAAAGAGCATTCTACAGAAGTTAGAGATAAAGTAATACAAATGCATAGATTAGGGAAAGGGTACAAAATAATATTCAAGCGTTTGGATATCCCAGTGAGCACAGTTGGATCAATAATCAGGAAGCGGAAACTGCATCACACCACCCCAGGCACTGCCAAGAAAGAAGCCACAGAGGCCAACAATCACTTTGAAGGAGCTACAGAGTTCAGTGGCTGGGAGTGGAGTAATGGTTCACAGGTCAACCATATCAAGAGCTCTGCATAACACTGGCCTGTATGGGAGGGTGGCAAGAAAGAAGCTGTTACTCAGAAAGTACCATCTGAAAGCATGTCTGGAGTTTGCCAGAAAGCATGAGAGTGACCCAGCTGCGATGTGGGAAAAGGTTTTGTGGTCAGATGAGACCAAGTGTGGCAGGCTGGCGAGCCGATAGAGGCCCAGAGTTCAAAAAAATAACTTTTATTATAATTAAACACAAAAATGAAAGTGTACAAGGGTAAAATAAAGATACTTAAACAAATAACAAAAAAGCAAAAACTTACAAAAAAATAAAGATTTCCAGGCTGGGCGATGCCTTCACTGGATTTAGAAAATTCACCAACACCAACCTGCTTTCTCAGCTCCCTCCTCTCAAATGAGATGTAGAGACCTCCTTTTATGTCAGGTGGCTGGGCGCTGATTGATCGTTAATTAAACTAATCATCTAATCAACTAATCAACCCCAGCCACCTGAACATAATAAACCCAGGCAGGTAGGGGAAATTAACCCCATCCCTGTCAATTTAAAAAGGGCAGAGCTTTGCTCTGCCACACCAAGATAGTGCTTTTTGGCCAAAACTCAAAGCACTATGTGTGGCGCAAACCTAACACTGCCCATGCCTCAAGACACACCATCCCTACAGTGAATTATGGTGGTGGCAGCATCATTCTGTGGGGATGCTTCTCAACAGCAGGGACAGGGCATCTTATTACAATTGAAGGAAGAATGGATGGAGCAAAATACAGGAAAATACTGCAAGAGAATCTGCTTCAGTCCACTAAAACTGAAGCTTGGGAGGAAATTCACCTTTCAGCAGGACAATGATCCCAAGCACAAGGCCAAAGCAACATTGGAGTGGCTCAAGAACAAAAAGGTGAATGTCCTACAGTGGCTCAGTCAAAGTCCTGATCTCAATCCCACTGAGAATCTGTGGCACTATTTGAAAATTGCGGTCCACAAGCGTCGTCCAACCAACCTGAACAACCTGGAGCAAATCTGCCAAGAAGAATGGGCCAAAATCACTCCGACACTGTGCACCAAAGTTCGGAGTGTCCAAGCACCAAGGGTGCCAAAGCACCCAAGGCTCTAGAGCACCGAGGGCACAGAAGAACGAGACTCTGAGACGCTCAGGGTGCCGGTGCAGAGAGCTTTTGAGCACCAAAGCCTGCGCAGCACCCAGGCTCTGGGGCACAGAGGGCGCAGAAGCATCGAAGCTCTGAGGCACCTAGGCACCGATGCAGGGAGTGTCTAAGCACCCAGGGTGCCGAAGCACTGAGGCACCAAGGCTCTGGAGCACTGACGGTGCCGAGGCTATGAGGCACCGAGAGCGCCGAAGCACTGAAGGCACTGAGGGAACCGAGCACCAACGGCATAAGGAACAAGGTTACTGGGTCAGGTGTCTAGTCTGGACCGTGTGCAGTCACACAAACAAGGTAGCGTGTAGCTTGCACCAGTGTGGAGCACAGCCTGCAGACAGTATTACAGGGAAAAGAAAAAAAGAGAGATTTTTTTTCAAGACCCAACGCTCCGAGGTTGGTGGGTCAATGTATGCATGGTGGCTACTCTACAGTGGGCTGAATCAGCACAATTTATTGTTGCTGGTTTTTTTTTGTTTGTTTGTTTTTTAAACTACAGGCAGTAAAAATACAGACACACACTTTCACACACAGCAGAAGCTGAAAGGAAGGTTTTTTAATTATTTATAGTTTATTTTTTTAGGCCGCACACACAGAGTGGGCGGGCCAAGTCAGCCCAGCGGCAGAGCCGGGTCCCGGTGGAAGAATATGTCTCTCTTTTCTCTCTATTTTTTTTTTTATTTTATTTTTTTAGCTGCAAAAGGCAGAGGAAAAAACACAGACAGCAGATGCTGTAGGTTAGAAAAAGCAGACTACAATTGCCAAGCAATGTAGGCTGTTGAAGTTTTTTTTTAAAAAATGGAGCGCAGTTGCGCAGTGTTTTAGCTCAGTCCTCAGAGGCTGAGTTTCCGATTCCGGTGAAGTGACAGCTTCCTTCCAGAGATAAAGCTGACTTCCAGAGATAAATTGCAGGGGAAATAACATTAAAACTTGAAGTGAGAGCTACTTTACAAAGACTCAGTCACGCAACTGGAGAGGTTAGTTATACCTACCTTACCTACATGATTGAGAGAATCAAAAGACAAAGTGATATCCACGGAGTGATTACTTAATCCCTTGGTAAACGGGACCGAGGACGTCACTCCCCAGAGGGGCCTATCGACAGCTCTGACATAAAATGCACCTTATATACCTTGATCTGTGGCAGGCATATCCCCAAAGTATTGGCTGTTGGTCGTCTTCAAATTGAAAGGGAACCACTGTCTTAGAGAAATCTAATAGCAACATTTTGAAGAAATCCATAGCTGCAAGGAACATAAGACTGAACATATTTTGCACTGAATATTTAAAAGGCTCTGTTTGTACATAACAATATAAATAACATGCAGTATCCTATAGAGCAATGGCTCCCACACTGTTTTCAGGGGACCATTGCACATATCTGACAAAGCAATCTTGCCCAGGCTATAGAAGAACAGTATGGTGAAAATGAATGCAGAATTTACCAAGACAATCAAGACAGAGCATTTTGTCTGGGTGCACTTTATTTCGTTTTTATCTATAGTATCACCAGCATTAAATGAATCCCCAAATGACTAGTTCCGTAGATTTCTTCAGATATTCCGTTTTTTGACATTGATGCACGGCCTACGGCAAGCTGATCAACTTTACCGCTTATTTTAATACTTCTCTCTATGGCACTGGAGTCTGCAAATGCATACTATGTGATCCTGACTGTTCAACTTTACTCGGCTGCTTCATTTCATACTAAATTATGGCACTATTTCATTCATGCATCTGCAATATTTCTGGGAATCGTTTCATTGTTTCTAATTTCAAGAACTGAGCACGGGATGTTGATAATCCCAATTTCAATTTTTATTTGCAAAATTTAATTTACACATTTTTTTCTCATATTAAAAAAGCATCCAGCCCTTGTTGTTACAGAAAGGCCAGCAAATAATTAACTTTTTTTTTTTTTTGGTTACAATTAATCTCAATGCACTTATGATTTGCCACAGTTTTCTTCTTTATTATGACTGATAAGGCTGAACTTAATTGCTCTTCCATTAATTTGTAATTAGTTTACATTAAATACTTCTTACACTCTCTTGTGGGAAATATTCTGGTATTTCATGATAGCAATGGGCTGATAAGTAAAAGAATACTGTATTGCTTATGCTATAATATAGTTCATAGAGGCTACATAAAATGTGCTTATTTTATTTTATTTTGTTATTTCCCAAGTTGCATAATATAATAAATACCATCACAGACATTAATGATTGTAATAATTGTCAAGAAAAAAGAAATACCAATAGGCACATGGTGTGTGTGTGTGTGTGTGTGTGTGTGTGTGTGTGTGTGTGTGTGTGTGTGTGTGTGTGTGTATATATATATATATATATATATATATATATATATATATATATATATATATATATATATATATATATATGTATAGGTAGTGGTCAAAAAAATTGAAACGCCTGGGTAAATGAGGGACACCAAGTATGCAAGGGCTTCCACACAGGTGTGCCTCATGCGTTAATTTAGCAAATCTCATCCCAGCATGCTTAGGGTCATGTATTAAAATGCTGGACAGGTCTGGTTGCCTATAATTATCATTCGCATGGCTGCAAGAGGAGACATCTGTGACTTTGAAAGAGGGGTGATTGTTGGGGCGCATTTGGCAGGAGCTTCAGTGACCAAGACAGCTCAATTTGCTGATGTTTCCTGAGCAACAGTGTCTAAGCTGATGTCGGCATGGAACTCCGAGGGAAAGACATCATCAGCAAAGGGCAACAATTTCAACCTGGAGTGCGAGCAGCCAGTTTAATCAAAAACGGTCTGTCGAGAACTCCACAGAGCGGGATACCATAGTCAGGTTGCAGTGCACAAACAGCTCATCACACCTGGCAATGCATGTTTGCGAGTTCAGTGGTGCAAAGAGCCCAGACCATGGACTACCGAGCAGTGGAGAAATGTAATATGGTCAGATGAATCATCCTTCACCATGTTCTTGACAAATGGACGAGTGCATGTGTGGCGCCAACCTAAAGAACTCTACAGCCCTGAATGCTTGGTTCCAAAAGTGTGGGGCGCATTTTCCTGGTATGGTTTGGGTGCACACATTCCCTTAGAAGGTAAAGTCAATGCTAATCGCTACTTAATTGCACTGAATGATCATCTTCACCCCATGTTGCAGCATTACAGGTGTCTTCCAGGATGACAATGCCCACATCCTCAGAGCACGTGTGGTTGCCCAGTGGTTTGATGAGCATGACACTGATGTTATCCATATGTCATGGTGTTCTCAGTCACCAGATCTGAACCAAGTCGAGCATTTATGGGATATTCTGGAACGACGCCTGAGACAGCGCTTTCCACCTCCATCAACCAGGTGTGAGTTGATTGACTTTCTCGTCAAAGAATGGTGCTACATCCCTCCTGCAGAATTCCAGAGGCTGGTAAACTCTATGCCACGGTGCATACAGGCTGTAACTGCTGCACGTGGTGGCCCAATGACCTATTAGTGACTTTACATTTGGTGTTTTTGGTCCACTACATGTGTGTGTGTGTGTGTGTGTGTGTGTGTGTGTGTGTGTGTGTGTATATATATATATATATATATATATATATATATATATATATATATATATATATATATATATATATATAGTGCTCTGTACAATAAAGTACAGGCAAACAGAGGGGCATTATGTGTCAAACACCACGACATTAAAACACAAAAACAGGATATTCCCCATAGCTGTAAGCATGTTAACTTCTCAGCATGCACTTCAAGGAGATTATGTTTTTTTGTGCTCTCAGTACTCTGGCTGATTTGTAGTTTGAAAGGGAAAGGTTCTCAGTACACTTGAAAAGACGGAAGTGTGTTCTGTACATTCCAATGTGTAATCAGCACACATCCAGTGTGAAAGAGAAATGATCTGAGTGTTTCCCCTGGAAAGAGCTGAATACACTTGGTAACTGTACGTATCCTGTGTGTCTTTTGCCTTGTTAATATTCATTCAACAAAGCAAAGCATTTAGATGGTCTTCAATGCCCTCACTACTAGGCAGCCTTCAATCATGAACAAAGGGCAGAGTCTTCACTGCAGTCATCTTGAACACCAGACAGGCTTTAAATGTTGAAATATTAAAATAAAAATCCTAAACATTATTGTATTTACATGAAAACTTATTGTTTTAAAAGGATCTACTTTTTATTGAAGTGTACTATATGAGACAGTAGTTTAAATGGCAAATGTTTAACTTTGTTTGTCTGTCTGTGGCAAGCCATAGCCCCCTTTTTACTATTTCAAACTGCGGGTGTTTGGCAATTCAGAACTGCATCACTTTTTTTTGTGATCAGGCAATTTGGTATGTATCAAAGTGTAGCTCCTTATCTCTGAAATTGTCTCTTATGAATATGTATTCCTTGCTATTTGTGTGCCAAAGCCTGTCTGAGTCGCACTGCAAAGAGATTATGTTTCTGCTTAAGATTCCCATTTCAAAGTAGGGATGTTAGACGTATGGTTAATGGCTCTGTTACTCACTTCCTCTACATTAAGTGTTTTTAAGCAATCTACTACACCTAATGTCTAAAATATTAAAATAAATATTAAATTAAATGGGAAACCAAAAACAAATCAGGAAATGTAAGGTGTCACAAGTAATATTCATGTACATTGTGGTACCATTTCATGGGATTAATACCTTCTTTACTACAAGTTAGCTTCTAAAATTGTCCTTTTTAACTGCACAATATTCATGTTACCATGACTTTGACTATGTATGGCACACACTACATGTGTACCATGTGGTAACAGTTGTCAGGACATTAACAATGAAAAATTACAGGTACTTAATTTAAACAGTTGTAGCAGCACGTGGGGGTGTATAACACTGTATTATTCAGACTCTGCTACTTTCTCTGCAATCAATGGTTCTGATAAAACTTAATTCATAAACAAGATTAATATATACAGGTAATGGAGAAGCCATATTAGGATGAAGGTCAAGGTCATCTGCAAAATACCCCCAATGAGATTAAACTCAGCAAATGTGAAATCTGTATCTTATATGGTTTCTGAGATATGACTAGCTGAAAGTGTAATTGTGATGGTGGCAGGGAATGCAAATTCCCTGTCGCCATTAGTCAAAAAGGATTAAATAAATAGCTGCACATAGGGCAGTTATAACAGTACCTAAGAAGACTGACAAGCAAGCAAGCATCTAAACCACTGCTCAAAAGCGCCAGACTTGTCTGTACGACAATGCTGATCACCCCAAGGTGGTCCGATTCACAGCATCAGTATAATTGGTCAGAACAAACGTGGAACAAACTAGTGTGTCAGTTGGCTCAACTGTCAGTTTGTCCATGTATTTTGAAAATAAAATCCACAACAGGGACCAAAGTATGATCCTTGAGAGTGGAGACATCTAGTGGAGAAAGTAACTAAGCAGTACGTTGTAGTTTGTTCCAAATGTTCTTTGTTAATTGCATTCATTTCTGTATCATAAAAAAAAAAATCATAATAATCGCTGTTTAAAAACAACAGTCAGACAACAATAAATAATCTGCACTGTAGGTGGAAATAACCAAATGTTTTGTTTTTGTTTTTTTCTGTACATTTTTTATTTTTATTTCTGTTGACACATTTTTCAATTCAAAGTCTAAGTTTGCACTGTTAGGACCGTGCAACCCACACTGGAACTTTTTTTGCCTTATGTTCTACTTATCAAAGTTATTACATATTGAGCGATCAACACTCATGTTATGGGATCTCTCTTTTTCATTGATATACTTTCAGGAAAGCAAACATAATTTAAAAGATAACTCAATTGTCCTCTCTTGGTCTCATACACACTGCTAGGGTCTGAACAGTTGCCTTGTATCTATTTTCCCTTTTCTGTCCCCAGTGCACTATCCACTGGGACTTTAGATTCCCATTGTATTTAATTGTACTTTGCTAAACTCTTTTCTCTTGCTCTCACTTAACTTATGGTACATGTTGCATTGTTTAGTCTAACATTTCATGGCCAACTGAAATCCTTGAATTAAGAGAATGGGGCCTTTGACCATGCAGCTATGTTTCAGTGCCTGAAAAGTTATAAAAAAGTAAAAACCCTTCACCCAAGATTTCAATTAGACCACCTCAAACTGACAAGTCTGTGCCACTCCTGGGCTAAGTGTTACTTTGGGACCTATTTTGAAGCAAGTGAAAAGGAAAAGGCACATCATAATTGTAACCGTGTTCATCTAGCAGTGTTACACTGAGTGATTAAAGGCAAAGGCCTTTTTGTAGGCAGATAATTATGCATAGTCATGGACTACAAGTATTCTTCAAAAGAGTTTTGATTGCATGCAAATTGGTAGCACAGATTAATTTACTACTTATGTTGTGTAATGTTCTTTGATACCAGTCAGTTAACATCCATTTAAGAACCACTGAAAACTGCACTGTTCCCAATCTTCCCTTCCTCCGATCTGTTATTCACTGTACAAATATCTTCCGTGTCAGATCTCTGGATACATAAACTCTGATTAACACAATATGAAATGGTGTTCCAAAAGATCAAGTACACTATAGCAATATAGTACTTTGCATACTATGGTACTTAGTATAGTCGCTCACGTTTGCCTGATAAAACTGCAGGGTCAAGTTTTAATTTTACACAAAAAATGGAAACCACAAATTCATATGAGTTCCGACGCTCCTGTATTATCATTAGTTTTAAGGTAAGATGAAGTGTTCATCCTGACAGCTAAATCTACATTTGTGTAATGTACACTGTAACAGGACGAGGTTACTTACGTCGGTCGTCACTGTATAACACTGAGGCAGACACAAAAGTATTGGGTGTTGATACGCCCCACAGGCGCACAGATTTAATTAATAAATGTGCTGACATTAGGGTACCAGCAATGGTAGCCCTAGTGTTGCATTTAATAAAGAAAACAAAGCTAAAAAAAAAAGTTTGCCACACAAGGCTAGCGCTTGTCCCACTAAAAGGAACGTCCTGTCCTCTTCAAACAGCCTTTTCAAATGGCCTTGGATGGCCAATGTCTACACAAGCGTGTGGTAGTTCTCTCCATGGAGCACATGCTCTCCTCCTTGATGTAAACACAGCACCTTTTCAGCTCCACGCAGTCTCACCAGGCACGCCCCACAGCCAAGCAGGATTCAGATCAACTCAGCACCGGGCAAGACTACCTGCTCAATCAGTTGCTTAGCGACGCGTCTCCTGTTGCGCATCCCAGATGCTTTCATAAAGGCACACATGCACTCAAGACCCAGTGACAGGCTAATATTTGTATACGTAACTGATGTAAAGATACACCATCTTTTGCTTCATTTGTGCTTCATTTAACTTTCATGGCGCTTTCACAATGCATTAGAGGCAGTGTGACAAAGAGAGAAAGAGTCTAAGCTGTGTAAGGTGGGCAATAGACTGGTCGAGTACAAGCTGTGCCAAAGCACGTAGCAGCACATATACTAAACAAATCCCTTGTGATCGTCTACAGGGCAGGGTCTCCCTGTCACAACACAAACAGCTGGAAATCTGCTTGCCAATAATGCCACACAAACTCATGCTTCTGTAAGGGATTATACAAGGAAACTGCAAGCTGTTATACACCAAGTTAGACATACTGAATAGGCTGACCAATGGTGACATGCAACAATTTAATTATCATGGGGGATGATGAAAATATAATCATCACTGCAATGCATGCATGTTGTATTTTTCATAAAGCACATTTTTCAAAAGGCAATGAGATTCTCGTCCCTGACACCTGTGAAAGCAATGCCCCCTAGGCTGGGAGATGAACGCTGCTGTTAGGTGCTTTAGGTTATTACATGAACGCTGCTGTTAGTGCTTCAGGTTATTCTGGATATATCAGTCACTACCTTGACATAAGCTCTATTGTATATGTATAATATCCTTATGCCCATCCTCAGAGTACTGTCCAACAAAAGAGGGGGATTGCAATTTTCTCATTACTATGGATCCGTGGGGGGGTTTCTAGGTCCACGGGTCATGTAAAGAGCACTTTAGCTGATGGAAATAAGTTCAATAAGAATATTTAGCACTGCATGTCTCCGCAAAGGTCACCATTGACTGCTGCATTTTCTCAGGGACACAAAATATATCTTGATAAATGGCATCATTCAAATTGATTTAGGTCAGCCTACTGACTTTATAACTCTCTGTATAGTACATTAATAGCAAACTGCTGTTAATTAAACCCATTATTTTAATGATTAAATTAATATTGTCCTATAATTTTAAGTGACATTTAACCTTACATTTGACCAATAGGTGGAAAAAACTGTTTGCTGATACAAGAGTCTATCTAATATTTGTATACGTAACTGATGTAAAGATATACCATCTTTTGCTTCATTTGTGCTTCATTTAACTTTCATAGCGCTTTCACAATGCATTAGAGGCAGTGTGACAAAGAGAGAAAGAGTCTAAGCTGTGTAAGGTGGACAATAGACTGGTCGAGTACAAGCTGTGCCAAAGCACGTAGCAGCACATATACTAAACAAATCCCTTGTGATCGTCTACAGGGCAGGCAGAGACTGGAGAGGCTGTTGCTGGGCTGATTGCAGGGAAGAGTTGGGGAGTACAACGGGGATGCTGCTACGTGAGTACTGCCCCTTACTAATGATCCAGCCGGAGCCTGTATTTTGTTATGTTGTGTTTGCAGAAGGGTAGCACGAAGAGCAGAGCTGCAGCCACTGAGCCAGCCCTAACCACAACTTACCGTTCCACACTTCCCCATCACATCGCACAGTTCTGTGGACGGAGGTTTGTGGTACTGGAGTGTTTTTGTTTTGTATGGCACTGCAAACCCGCCGTTTTTATTTCCCCTATACCATCGTTGGTATAGGGGCGACTGGATTATTGGTTTTCTATAACTTGTTTATTAAATACAGCCGTTTTTCTGATTTACTTACCACCCTGTCACAGGCAGTTTAAACTATTCAAGAGTGCACAGCTTTTCTTGCAGTCATGTCAAAGAACCAAAGACTGAGGATGGGGGTGGGTTCTTTAGTGTGATGCAATTAGAGTAATCGTGTCTTCTGCAAATTTGATGTGTGAAATACACTGGTCTCACATACACAGCATACTGTGAGGAAGGTGTTGCATCTTTCATAGGCAGAAACAAGCATTAGAACTAGAGGTGTACACATAACAAAACAATGTACCTGGTACCTGGTCATTTTGTCATACAGTTGTTATACAGTTATACAATTCTTGACTCTAGGGCTTATGAGTTTTGTGTACAAGTAAAAACCGTGATACACATCTAATTCACATGTTTACATTGCATCTATGTAGTATTGTTCTAATGCTATACTATGAGGCAGATTTTTTACTGGTGTTATAATGCTGTTTATTTGTACAGCATAACTTTGATTCAGCTCATATCACAGACTTGTATTACATTTACATCCATGGCTCACATGTATAGTACACAGGCCCAAATATTTGTGCTTCATTACACTTAAAAATATATATATATATATATATATATATATATATATATATATATATATATATATATATATATATATATATATATATATATATACATGCACAGGGGAAGGCAGAAGGCAGGTGATGTAATCACACACGAAGGTATAAGCCTGATGTGCCCTCCTTACAAAGAAGTTGGCTCTTTTGTACAGCGGTATTGGCGCTATGCTTTAGTGCAAGAGATCCCGGGTTCCCGACCGCCCTCCGCCTGTGTGTGGATTGCCTCACCTTGTGTGATACGCCTGCCTGCGTTAACTGAGATCGCTACATTGGTGTCAGAAGTTGATGCAGGTACCCCGGCACACACTCGTTGGACTGTAGCCTGGTAAGCAACTCCGGGGTGGAGTTGAGGCTGGCAGGGGAGAGTGTAGCATGCACAAGGGAAGGCTGCAGCAGTGCTGGTAGGTGACGTAATCACACATTAAGACATAAGCCCCATATACGCTCCTTGCAAAGGAGCCGGCTCTTTTGTATAGCAGTCTATGCTTTAGTGTGAGAGGTCTCGGGTTCGCGCTACCCCTCCGCCTGTTTGTGGACTGCCTCACACCGTGTGATGCGCCTGCCTGAGTTAACTGAGATCGCTACAATATATATATATATATATAAATATATCTATATATACTGGATTCTACTGAGTCAACGTCCCGGTTTGAACAAACGCACCCCACCCAATCAAATAATGTCATGTGCAAATAATGTCTGATTGGAAATATCGCAGCATGTCATTCTTCGTTTGTTCATCTTGGTCCCAATACTTGCTGGAGGATTTTTTTTGTTCTACACTGGAGCATACACTTAGCCTGTTGCTTAGCAAGAGGTTCGTGGCTGTATTGATTTAATAACCACCACTCAAAGTTCTAGACTGCTACTGTATAAGTGGTTTGATATAAACAAAGGTTAAACAACAACAATATATGTGTTACAGCCAAAGTCTGAAGTCAGCCAATGATATCAATGACCATGCACTGTTGTCAGAGCCCAAGAGCCAAGGCCAATGACAACACTGGACGGTTATTAACAATATTGGACGATTTTCGGTCTTTGGCTGTAACATATGCATTAAATAAGCATTGTTAACAAGGGTCTCTGTTTCAGACCATTGTCCACAGTGTTGATCATTCCATGTCAGAGTCTGGTGGATATTTCAGATATGTAAAGATTTACATAACATTTCTCTTTGAAATTTCCTAATACTCCTCCAATCATATTCAGAGGCCATACACACCACCCTAAGTCAGAACACATTCTCCACATGAACTAGAAACTGCAATTACATCTTTGAACACGGAGAGCTTTGATTTTAATTTGACCTGGCTTTCTTATGCAAGCTCCACTCTAAAATCACTCACCAGTTAATTCAGCTAAACACAATTAATAGCAAAGCCAACCAAGCTTAAGCATGTTACAGGCAATCATTCTCTAACGGATTAATATTTTTTATCAAGACCATAGAGATGTGTTACTTTATGAGATCCAATAGATCTTCTTAGTGACCACTTTTACACTGTTTAATGAAAATGAATCACCTCAGTGCATTGTCACACTGTAACTAGAGATACGCATTTAGCCAGAAATCTTAAAGCTAGCGATTTTGTCAATGATCTAATAAGCCAATTACCTACCAAGTGACCCAATACAATGTTTATTTAGCATGTAGCTGTGACTCCTTGTGGACATTATTATGATATAAATTCCATGATCAATAATTTGATCCATTTAACAGACATGTTGCTTGTTTTAATTATTGTATTTTTGACAATGTCACTTCAGAATCTTGAGTAACCATTGGATTTTTTAAACTCAATTTGTTGGGTTGTTTCTTGACCACTGATTGATGCATAGGCAACCTGATCGGCTATCCTTATCACTGGTTCACTTGCATTCTAGATCTCAATTATATGTCCTTCGGGTGAAAGTGAGTTCCTGTTATAAGTGACTGCAGCAGACATTGTGATGCATAGTTCCCCCTCTATTCTCTGTAAGCCGCTTTGGATAAAAGCATCTGCTAAATGACTAAATAATGAAATGTAATGTAGTATGACTTTTTAGACAAGTGAGTATTCATCTGCAATTACTGGGTACAGTGTTTTTGCTTACAGAGTAAAGCATCTTAATAAAATGTTTCCTAGTTCTGGAAATTTAAGGTACTTCAATTAATATTTATATTTATTTGTCTTTCTTTCAGTGTATAAATGTAAATACAGTTTACTAATTTCAAGCAGTTGTTTAATTTTGCTGCGTCCCCCTGGCTTTAAACCAGGCAATTAATATTAATGTGTATTTCCTGGCAAAACATATACATTGCTAACAAATACATTTAAACTTAAAGGGGGAATTAAAATTCTAAATGATAATTAAGAACTTGTATACATATAGGTCTATACACTCAGAATTGCTTTGTCTACCATTAATTTTACTCACTGTTATCTGGAACATTTCAAAGGAATTTAATTAGTGAACTGTTAAAAAACAAATGAGTATTCTGAAAGAATACATTAAGATCATACAATCAATCGTATAATGATTAATATAAAGATTCCTAACATGTAAATAAATACATTTTATACACTAAGAGGCTGTAGCTAATGAAATATCACCTGTTGTGCATTTGCTTATACCAATCTCTTACTGCATCTGCAATTTTAAAAGCGCATGACTTTATGTTTCACTTCTTAAGTCTTACCTCTCACAGTCCCATTGTTGTGTTTCAACCAGGAACTATGTGCTATGAACTTGATTTATATAGATCTAGTCTGTAGATATTATATATACTGTATATCTGATGTAAATACTATAGTGAAAGTAAATGCACAATAAGATTCATTTAAGTAAATGATCTGCTATAACCTCTATAATAATGGCTGGGATTTAGTCACGGTGGTTGCTAGCTTTTGCTAGTGTCCGCGATTTTTGCTGATGTGTGTGACTTGCAGGGATGTTAGTAAATTGCGTTCAATCTGTATGTGATTTTATTGGAAAGCGTTTCTTATTAACATTAAATTTCGCATTAAAAAAAATGTATTTGTCGCTTATTAATTCGAATAAATAATTACATATTTGAACTAACTCCAACTTTGTACTTTGCTGTCCTGTTTTTTTTTTTTCTTTTTTTTAGAACTAAGCTGATCGATTAAATACTTCTTGAAAGTTATGTTAACAGTTCATAAATTCTTAGTGTGTGTGTGTACTACACTGACTGTCAGCATTCGCTGCGGGACATACATTGAACACTTTTCTCTTTTTAATTGAAATGATTGTTCCACTTGTTGTTTAATTGTTGTACGGTTGCACTGAATTTAATGTACATGTCTCTTGTCTGCCCCACACCCTCTTTGTGTTATCCTCGAGTGTGTATTTCTCGCCCCCAAAGTGTTACTCTTCTCGTCTTCTTACCCTTTCCCGTTTGCATCTTTATTCTCTGCTTAGTTCAGTGCTTATAAATGCTACTGTTAGATAGTCACTGTTGCAGAGCAAATAAAAAAGCAAGACATTGAAATTCCATTTGCTTGTCTCGTCTTTCTTTGCTGAACCTGTGCGCACCAATGCCACAATATGCTTTTATTAAAGACAGTTATTTTATTTTATTTTTTTATCCCCGTGACTTTATTCTCACTCTGTCATTTTCTCCATGATTTACGTCCAAATTTTCTGTGACAAACTCCTAGCCCTACTTATAACAACTACAGTAACATGCTACATATTTTAGATAACAAATTAGGTTAATTTGCTCATAGTTGTTTTCCTTTGTAAATACAGAATATTTGTTGAGCTATTAAGAATAGAAAATGAACTATATAGAACTAATATTACTCATTGACCATAAACATTTTCAAGAAGGTGCCAATTAATTACTCAGTTTGTGTAAAGACCCATTGCCAAAAGGTGTATTGCTCTATGAAGAAAAAAAAAGCCTCTATGACTATAATTGAATAAACATACACTGTGTTATGCATTAAGTATCTCAGGTACTTTCTGAAAAGCCAAAATTCATTAAGGCCAATTATTTGAAGATACAGCACTGGTTATCGGCACATTACCAATAGGTTATAAACGTTCCTTATGTCAGTTTAGATTGTAGGGCGTAGAAGTTGTTAGCTCCATTTTAGTATAGACTAAAGTTCTGATAAGGACCCACTGAAGCAAAAGTAATTATATTCAATAAGCCCATATCATTTTTTTTTTTTAAATCATGAGTATTAGGAGATACTGAATGAATGAGTTCAGACCTCAAACACAAATCTGCATAGCTTCTCATAGTCATTATCAGATTCAACAGTGTCCCCTATGGGTGTTTTTTGTATGGCACTTTTTCCAGGGGTTCTCAGCCCTTTTTGGCATTATGCACCACCACAGCAATTTTTGAGTGACCATTATAGAAACTAATTTCTTTGGGGAAATGAAGAACAAATATCCCACCCAGTTATTCTGCACTGGTAGTAAATTAAAAAGATTTGAGGTGCAACTGTCTTTATGGGACATCTTGCTTATTAAAATGTGTTCCCTAATTTTTGGCAACGATTCAGAGATACCAAGGGCTCTAAGTGGCGTTAATAGTTTAGGCAACACACAAAGGCTTCTACTGTCTACAAGAAGCAGAAGCAACAGGAAGTAATATTTATTATTCTGTACAGTACTTAAAAAATTCTATATAGATTTCTTTTTTTATCTTTTAGAATAATAATTACTTGAAAAGCATAATGTTAATTATTGCCCTGCAGAATACTTATGCAATTAAGTCATTCAATTAGACTTAATAACAGCTTTTCAAAGAACAAACGGCAATATTATGAGGACATTGTGCCTGACTGTTGAGTGCATAAAGGATGTAATAACATGTTGGTATATAACTGGTCCATTTCAATCTTCAATATGTTTTGCCTTCATTTTGCAATGGCTCTTTTGTTAAGCACTAAGTACTGTTCAAGTTGTCTTGTGATGGTCTATTAAGCATATTCAATTGATGGCTCAAGGTAGCTTATGTGTGCGCACATGTACAACAAATAATTACACAATCAAAAATACTAATCTTAACGCAATACACTCTTTGAACTGGAATGAAGTGATGAAAGGCATGCATAATTATATACACTAATCAAATGCAAAAGGGCAATCCACTGCAGTCAAGTATCCATGGGGATGGAACCTGCACATTGCAATGAACAGATATACAGTCACTGTCACCATGCATTATTTTTATTAAAGCATCCACCGGTCACAGAGTTTGCTATTGCATTTACTACAATGAATCGATGAATCAATTATTGAATAAATAAAGTGTATTCAATGCATAAATGATTGAGGATTATCATCTACCTGATATAATTAGGTTGCTGATTCATCTCTTCTTGCTACTGTAAGACACAAGATTTAGCCCTAGCCATAGTATATATTTTACTAATACAGTACACTGCCTTTTTCTGATCAACAAGTCATTCATCCCACTCTGTCAGTCCCTTTGATCTCCTAGCCAGTAGCATTATGAAATTAAAATAGGAAACCTTCTGGAGATTTGACTTGCAACATATAAAAAGATTATATTTAACAATGTTATTTTAATATACAACATCCAACCACATTACAAACAAATGAGGTAAAAATAAATAAAAATACAGAATCTAGTGCTACGTTTAATCCAGCGTATATATGAAAAAAATTAAATAAGGGTCAAATTTAAGCTTTTAAATGTGATAAACAAATAAACAAAAGAATTCAACCCCTGTTGCAAAAGGCCTTTTCCAGAGATAAAGAAATTGTGTTTAGTTGTTTTGTTTTTTCTGTTTTGCCCAGAATATTAAAAAAAGGCATGTAGTGAACACGGTCAAGTTTTATCAGTTAACACAGTGACTCTTTTACTGTTCTGTGTTTTATATCCGACCAAAAACAGTTAACATGTACACAAAGAGCCTGCTTGAAAACAAGGTTGACTCTCATCTCCATCGTCCATTTCGAAAACTAACATTTCCCTCCAACTCTCAGTCTTTAGGGGAGTTAGTCCCAGGTTGCTTAATCGTGTATAAAACCTACACTGCATGTCACATCTGTATGTGGCAGAACATCTTTTTTTATTGTATTGTTTGGCTTTTTGAAATGTGTTGTATGAAAATGTCACAAGATTAATACCAGCCCCACCAAGAAAAATAATAACAACACTTCAGATAAGCTACTGTGCATCCAAATATAGAACATTCTTAACATTTTTTGTATATGATTCTTGAGCAAAAAAAGGAACAACAACAAAAGAAAAAAAAAACACAACAAAAATAGAAACAAACTATTATAGACGGGTCTGCCCTCCTGGCAGCTCGGTAGGTCACGGGTCTGCCCCCTCGCATTCTTAGGTTTCGGACTCTCCCTGCTGTTCCCACCTCAACCAGCAGAGGGAGAATGCCTGCTGGTTTCACCTCTACAGCCTGTGTGTGAGGAGCCCAAACATCCTGCGCCTGAGTGGGAGGAGCCCGAATGTCCACAGCCCAAGAGGGAGGAGTCGATGCGTTCACAGCCTGCAAAGGGGGAGTTGGTGCATCCACAGACCAAGAGGGTGAAGGCAGAGCTTCCACAGCCCACTAACAGAGGAAGAATGTCTGCTGTCACCATCTCCACCAGCAGAGGGTGAATGCCTGCTGGGTCCCTGTCCATCAGCAGAGGGTGAATACCTGATGGGTCCCCGTCCATCAGCAGAGGGTGAACGTCTGCTGGGTCCCCGTCCACCAGCAGAGGGTGAATGCTTGCTTGGTTCCTTTCCACCAGCAGAGGGTGAATGCCTGCTGGGTCCACTTCCCCCACCATCCCGAGGAGAGGAGCTGGAGCTGTCTCTGCCTCCATCACCACCAGGGAGAGAGGAGTAGGAGCTGCCTCTCCCTTCACCAGAAGAAGGACCAGCGGAAAACAGCCAGCTGCTGCACATCGCCTGGGGTGGCCTGCCTGCTTCTCCGCATCACCTGGGGTGGCCTGCTGCTCTGCATCGCCTGGGGCTGCCTGTGTTGCCGCATTGCCTGTGGAGCCACCAGTTGCAGGGTACGAGGGACAAGTGGAGCTCCCGCAGCCACCTTTATGGCCAGGGGCTCCGCTCCCGAGTTTGCCTCCTGAGGGTCAGCTACTGCTTTCGCCTGGGGTTGCTGGCTTTGCTTGGCCTGGGGTCACTGGAACTGCTTCGCCAGGGAGCTGCCCCACCAGAGGGAGCTGCCAGCTATGAAGAAGGGGGAAGAGGACAGGAGACCACCTTCCCCCAGAGCAATTTCGCTGCTGGAGTCAGTGTGGCCGGAGCACCACCAGAGGAAGCTGCCGGCTATGAAGGAGGGAGAGGTCAGGAGACCACCTTCCGAGAGTCAACAGCTTGCGTGATAGGCGGCTCACAGGACAACAGCTTGAAGCACAGCTTAACACTGGTCGAAGTAAGCAAGTCTCAGTTTCAACTGTGAAGAGAAGACTTCAAGCTGCAGGTTTGACAGGTCGAGTGTTAGTAAGAAAGCCACTGCTAAGATGGCAAAATAAGAAAAAGTGGCTTGCCTGGGCCATGAAGCAACGCCAGTGGACTATTGAAGACTGGAAGAAGGTCTTATGGACCGATAAATCAAAATTTGAAATCTTCGGTTCATTACGCAGGGTTTTTGTATGCCATCGAGTAGGCAAAAGGATGGTTCCTCGGTGTGTGACACCAACTGTCAAACATGGAGGAGGAAGCGTGATGGTCTGGGGCTCTTTTGCTGGATCCAGAGTCGGCGACTTGCACAGAGTTAGTGGCACCCTGAACCAAAACGGCTACCACAGCATTTTGCAGCGCCATGCAGTATCCTCTGGTATACGCCGAGGTGGTCAGGGGTTCATCCTACAGCAAGATAATGACCCAAAACATACCTCCAGGCTACGTCAGAACTACCTTAGAAGAAAAGAACAAGACAGTAGGCTTCAAATCATGGAATGGCCAGCACAGTCTCCAGACTTAAACCCCATCAAGCTGGTTTGGGATGAACTGGACAGAAGGGTGAAAGCAAAGCAACCTACAAGTGCAACACATTTGTGGGAACTTCTGCAACAGTGTTAGGAAGAACTTTCCGAACAATATTTGATTTCCATTGTAGAAAGAATGCCACGAGTGTGTTCGGCTGTTATATCTGCAAAAGGTGGCTACTTTGGTGAGTCAAAAATTTAGATTAAATTTTGTTAAACAAAATAATTCCATGATTTCTTTTTTATCTCCAATTGTTTATTTGTTCTATGCTTTAATTTCAGAGTACATTGAGACATTAAACTGTGTAAATTTAAATAAAAACTGGAAAAATGGAGGTGTTCTAAAAATTTTGGCCGGTAGTGTATGTATGTATATTATTATTATTGTTGTTATTATAATTTTGAGTATTTATTTGTATTATGTATTATTATTTAGAATTAGGCATTGTGGCAAGGAAGGGGTTAATTCCCCATCCATAAAAACCTTGGAAAGAATGTGGCTGGAGCCTTAATGAGGTAATTGCTTGATTGATGATGAGTTAAGACTCCAGCCACAATATAAAAGGACCCACTCTGGGCTCATTAAGGGGTTGGTTGGAGAAGGACAGACAGTGCCAAACAGATGACTGATACTATTTGTGTGAAATTCTTACAATTAGATCTTACGTTAGATCTTTTTGTATTTAGTTTTGTGAACCTTTTGTTTTGACCCACATGCCCTTTTGCTTTGTTTTATAAAGTATTGCATTTATTTTTTAATAAATATACGTCTGTGGCCATTTCAACCCTGTATCCCTGGTTGTTTGTGTGCTGCTTCCTGGATGCTGCAGTCACCAGCCACGCCACTCAAGCCATCTTTACAAGCTGCCATTTTTACAATTTTTGATTTGGGTTGTGGGGGAGGGGGGGTGGACAGGATGACGAAGATGACTGATCGGTAATACAGTACCTATAAGAAATGAAAGTTTCTTTCACCTCTGCATATAACATAGTCAAAGTTTTCTTCACAAACAAGTAAAATAAGTTGTTCTTTTGTAATCAAACCAGGATCCACAATGAAGTCGGCGACGGTTGCCATGGTGATGTCATTGCTCACGCTCAGTCTCAAGGTGTCGGCGGCATTCATTCATTTTGATTGATATCATTGACCAATGATTATGTCGACAACACAGAATGGCATTGCATTTTATTGTTTCTATAATATATTATGGTAATGCTTTGTATTGTGTGGCATAAATTAATATTAACTAGATATGCAATTGCATATTATGTTAATGTTAAATTAATATTTAATAAATATGCAATAGCTGGTTTCTTGCTAAATGTTAACCAGATGTCGATTGAAAATGTGATTGCTTATTACGTCCATTTATATTATGTTTTGTTACCATTGAAAATATTTAATAATTTCCCATTGTTTACATGTTTTAAATTGAAAATACCGTTAATCTGACTTTTTGGAAAGTAACAAGGAATAATTGAACGTAAATTTAATATCAATTGCACACACACACACACACACACACACACATATATATATATATATATATATATATATATATATATATATATATATATATATATATATATATATATATATATATATTGCATGCCACGCAATATAAAGGGTTACCAATATTATTGATGTCCTGATGAGTCAAAGGGAAATGTCAGATATGTTTGCCACAGCAGGTGGAAAACAGAAGAAATTAAACACAGTGGCCCTCCACCGTCGGGGAGGGCTTTTGTGGCAGGATTTTAAGTGTTCCAAGCAAAAATACAAAAATTAAAAACCAGGAAGAGAACAGTTACAAAAACCCAATTCCGACAGTATGAGGAATGTTATGCAACTGAACTGGGTACCAAATTAAAATAGCCCCTGTGCAAAAATGAAATAAGTTGATGTGGTCAGAGTGATTATTTTCCATCTAAAGTGGTTCCACATGTTTAAAAAAGTCTTAATGGATATTTCAAACAGGCTCCCTCTAAAAAAGGTGTGGGTGTGACTCTTTGGCGATGGAGCATGATGTGCTGCTAGAGATTGCTGTGATTTTAGAGCATGAAAGAGATAAGTAGCTGCTATGCCAAATTGAAAAACAAATACATAAATGAATAAATAAATAAATGTATGTCTATATATTTATTTATTTTGACATTTTTAAAAATGTATTTATATATGTATTTATTTATGCATAGGCGAAACTATAATTTAATACAGTATACAATTTTAAAAAATAGGCTACATTAAAATAGGAGCTCTCTAATTTAATTTAACTTTTTTCGCCGTATGCAAATGTTGGTGTTAGTTCAGCAAATGAATGATTATTTTCGTGCATGAAAAGGGTCAAAACATACCTGCGTACAGCTACTGGGGATGAGAATTGAGCAATCTTTTGCTTACTGCTAGAATGGCTGTAATTAACTATTATGGAGGACACCGAGGTCGTTTTTTTTTTTTTGCATCATCAATGCTGATGCGTATGTAAAAATTCTGGTAAAGTACAAAAGACTCCTTAATTGCCGGTATAACATAGATTTGGAAGTCAAATAGTAAATACCAAGCAGTCATATCAATACTGCCCACTATAGCTTGAAACCTAAGTTTGACCTCGGCAGAAAATCAGCTCTGGTTACGGCACTGACTGCAGCTAAAGCCGGGCTTACACTGCACGATTTTTGCAATCGGGAGACACAGCGCCACTCACACTTACCGACTGAACTACGATTTCTCGCTGTATATTGGGGATTGCAAGCACACTACACGAGATATCTTGTCGTGGACTGCGCTTATTTTCACTGCAGAATCGTAGACATCATTCAGGAGAATCGTGGACTCAAGCGAGGAGCCGATCGAAAAAAAGAAGAAAACGCGGAGAAGATCCATTTGGACACGCGATTGGCTTAATAGACGTGGCCAGTACGGACTGATGATGCAACTCAAGTCGAGGTGCATCCAAAAAAATTAAATCCAATCTGTTCAAAAAGCGCAACACTTGCTCATAGTACAAAATATTTATTAGATTAAAAGACTAGCGTGGAAGATTGGCTGTCAATAATTTGAAGACTTTTAAACTAATAAATATTTTGTACTAAGAGCTAGTGTTGCGCTTTTGAACAGACTGGAATACAACTTTAATAGTAGGCTACTACAAGTGTGTTATAGGTTTAAGTATGCAACAACGTAATATACATTCTCTCTATTTCTCACACACACACACACACAGACGCTGTGATATCGTTAAAGCGTTAAAGCCTTTACCCACTATAAAAACACACAAAGGTTTTAGTGAACAGTAACATTACACACATTATTACTAAATTACTACTATTGAATGAAACTTAGTGGAATGATATTTTCTGAGTTTGTTATAAACCAGTGCCGTGCTTTAAAAGTACTTGCGTTGCACATTTTGTATAATTTATTTTAAGAATAAGAACGACGTTGACAAAGCGCAGCACACTATCTCGTTGTAAACTGGCATAATTACTCATTCATGATGCTATTTGGAGAATGTTGACATAACATTGCCACCCCCAGAATTTTTCTGACGGCACTGGTTACATGTCACAAGATTTGAGCTTCCCAACGAGTTCAAAACAGCACCATATTAAGTCAAATAAGTGTTTTTTAAACATACCATAATCTAAAATGATGAGACTTCTCATCAATAGCACTGAACAGGTTAAACGGACAAGTCTTTCTGTGGATGGGGAATTCATTAGTCACCAACTTAACAGTGTCTTCAGCTGCTGTGATGCCTGGGTAACCTGAACTCATGGTGGAATGTAGACAGTATGAGAAAAAAATTCCATTTAGTATCCAGTAGCTGAATATAATTAACAAAAACAAAATAAATTAGGGCTATACTGCATGATAGTGATGGATGTTGTCCGAATATTTCCTAAAATCACCCTCAGATTATATTTAAATTATGGCAATGATATGCTTTAAGTACCAAATAACACCTCTATGATAAATGTGTGCAACAATTTAATGTTAATATCGTCTTTACTACAGTAATAAAACACAATCTTCTCATAATCCATCACCTCTATATTTAGAATAATCAGCTGCTTCTTACAGTGTGCAAGAATATTTCATATAGAATAAAAAAAATGATAAACATTAAAAGAAGTCCCAGCAGAAGAAGCTATAGTTTATGGGTGGCCTTGAGAGAGTAGTTTACCCAATCTCCAAACTCCCAGAGTCCCAAAGCCTTTGCACAATGTATCTTAAAAGTTGTCTTATAAATATGCAGTAATACTCTATGTGGAATTCAGAGGTTACTTAAGTGATAAACATTAATCAGGTTTAAAGGGTCCTGAGTATAGCAAAGTAAAAATTGACTTAATGGCTCCTGCACAGAAAAAAAAAAAAAGTTTAATGTTACTGTGAGTTTGCTATAAATTAATCATTTATTTCCAGTTGAGCAACTATCTACTGAAGGTCTTTTAAGTCAGTGTTGTTCCCAAGTGTGTCCCTACTCATTGAGAAAAATATCTCCTCCTGGTAAATCAAAAGGTACTAACGCACTGTAGATAGATAGAAACTGTCCTTGTAATACTGACTAAGTGTGTTTGGTTTGCTTGTTATTTAAAAACTTGACAGATCAATCTTAGGTAAATGTCACTGTGACAAAGAAGTGGCACTTTACTTTTTCTCAATAAACCACCTCTGTTCAACCTACTTTTTTTGACAAACATTTGCGACTGCGGTTGCTTCAGTAACAAATCATGTTGGTTTATAATTGGTTGTGATTATAATATTTTCTATGAAATGTACAACACAGTTCATATCTAAAAAGGTAAGTATCTACTATTTAATTACACATCATACAAATATACTGTATGCATTACAGTTTATGTGTATTATAACTTTACACAGTAGGACATTTCAATAAGGGAAGTGACCTGTGCATTTTGAACAAAACACCGCTGAAAAAGATTTGAACATTTGTGTTGAAGGATAGCTGAAGCTGAAGCAGAATCAAACTTGCTTTTTTGGTTTTTATTAAGTTGGTATGTTAACATTTCTGATATCACCTAGAAGACTGTGTTTCCTATTCTGAACACACACATTAAAGATTAGATACTGAAAGACTGTAAAATGGTCCAGCTGTTATACACATACTGTAAATGCCATTTCAAAAGGCACCACTGAGGAGACGTTATAATGACTGCTGGTTTTCACTAACAATGAAGCACAGATTAGGGTCCCCAATGATCTGGGCACCATTTCAGTATAACTTGGCAAGTTCACATTTTTTAAGAAACACTTAAAGTAACAGTATCACTCCATATTGTAGCATTACGCAGTGCCTCCTGGGTTGAAACTAATTGGTGCAGGATTCACACTGCAGCATGATAATAACCCCAAGCAATCTCCACAAATTTCAGCATGAACTATCTACACCAACTAAGAATCCTAAGCAGTGTCAAAGAGTGATGACTCGGCTTTCCTATTCACTAGAACCTAATTCCATAGATTACCCAGAGGTTTCTGTGAATAGTAATGAATAAATAATACTCTTTTATATATCTTAAAAATACTATCACAAAGTTTATGAAAAAAAACACATGGGGATTTAACCCACCCTAATCCTTATTTGAAAATAGCAAACTCCATGATTCATCTAGGGAAATGTATTTTATGAAAGACATAAACACATTTGACAGTAGCATGTATTACAGCAATTTGTCGTTCTGCTGTATTTCAAGCACTCTGTGCTGCTTCAGAGCTTGAATTTGGATTGATATCTCTTAGCTGTCACTCAGCAAGGCTGGTTGTGGGGTAACCTCAAAAGCATGGCATTGGCTACAATGAAAGGTTTAAATGTACCTGGATTGAATATTATTGGCAGATCCCAACTGATTGATGGTTGACCAGAATGTGGTCCAATCTTTGCTTTTACTTTTGTTGATGACAGCTAGGATTTTCTTGCCTATCAAGTGATCATATCAGATGTAGTTAGCGAGTTACTTGCCTGAAACTTTGCACTGCTGTATATAATCTTAGTGAAAAAGTAGACCCTTGAACTTGTGCTTGAACTATTTTAATTAGTTGTGTGTCAAACAAGTAATTTAAAGACACAGTGAAATTAGCCCCATGGCTTGATGAATAAACATGAACAAACCCTTTCAAGTTTTGTAGATCGTAGACTTAAAGACCTAATTTCACTAAAATGAAATGCTTCCATATAATATTCCGTAAATGGCAATTTTCCGACAACAAACATTAAGTAACAAGGAGGTTTTGGTATGGCTTATATAAGAACTACAGGACCTTTTTCTCTAGTTATCTTGGCAATTTCACCAACTTTTTTGTTTACAATTTACTGCAGCATCAAAAACACAATTTGACCTCTCCTATGATTTGTAAAAAATGGTGCAGTCTTCCTCATAGTTCAATTCTTTTGGTGGTGTCACAATCATCAAATCTATCCTCAATTTCTTTGTAACCTCACCTGGATTTCTAATGAGTTTTACACAACCCAATCACTGATATGCTCTAGGGTTTCAAAGTTATACAACAATGAACATTGGTTTCATTCTAGTTATCAAGGAAGAGTCTATCTTGAGCAGCTGTGCTGTTACCCTGTCAGACATTGCTTCATCATTGAAGGAACCAATTACAGAAAGAAGATTTCTATCTTGGCAATGTTCCTGTTGCTAGAAATATACAGTACAACAATATAATAATAATAATAATAATAATAATAATAATAATAATAATAATAATAATAATAATATAATACTAGTAAAACAACTGTAACTATTTTTAAATAATGTATTTATCCTATGAATGTTGACGAGCCAAAAATTATTTCTAATGTAATGAATTAAAACTGAACATCTTTGTCACACAAACAAAGATTGTTGGTCAGTTTTAAATGAGATTATACGTACAATTACTTTCAAATAATAAAAAAAAAAATAATTAAAAGAATTATAGAAACTTATTTTCAGTTATTTATACATTTATGCAATCAACAAACTAATGGTCAGGTCATGCCCACCATTATTTTGAAGGACTGTATAAAATATTAATATTCTCAGTATTACTGTATAAGTACACTATTCAGCTAATGTATTATCTACAAGTGATTTAAAAATTGCTACATACAATTAGAAGTAAAGAGCTTTGAGACTCTATCCCAATGTATTGTTAATTTTGTTACCTAGAAACAAACAAAAAAATCCAATAAAAACTTTAACTATACCAAATAATACACAGGTATGTGCTTGATCAGAATGCATGGTATTGATTTAATGTGTCCAAATGGTGTATGCTATAATATAATGTGCTTTAATTCTTTTCAGTTCCTTCATAATATTCCTAAGGTTTCATGGACCTGCCTATAAACAGTGTAGTGTTTTGGTGGTGGTTGGCAGTGATGGGGTTAATTTCTGTCCCTGCCAAAAATATGTGAGAATGTGGCTACTCCTTAATTGAACAACTGGTGCTAATTGGGAGCAGCCACATCCTATAAAATGACTCATTTTAGAGAGAGGGAGCTGGTGAATTAATCTTTATTGTTGCTGTATTTTTATATTTGTAAAGTTCAGTGAAGGTTCTGCATTTTGTAAGCAGTGAAGGTGAATGCCCAGTCTACATTTGTTTAAACCTTTATTTTGGCCTTTGTGCCTTTTTGTTTTGTATTTTGTGTTATTTTTTGTTCATTAATGTACGCATTGGCGCTTTGTACTGCAGTTTACTGGCTTCAGAGTCTGTCTTACCGCTAACCTGCCACAGGACCCAAGTAGGCACTAACCTTGGACTACTTAGATAAGGTATTCCAGTCTTAGTGGTAATTAAAACGAAAGGTTTTGGACTATTTTAATATTCAAAACAGTGGCAGTATTTACATCAATTGAAAAGATCCCAATGTGTTTTTTCTGGAATCGGTCAACAGTTTGATTAAGTAAGTTAGAGTTCAATTTTAATTGAATAGAATATAGTCAGAACAATGCAGTGAAATTAAAATGTGTATAATAACCCAATTAAAATGTGTATAATAACCCAATTAAAATGTGTATAATAACCCAATTAGAATGCACTGTCAAAAAAGGCAAAACGATCACGCAAACATACCAATGAGTACAAAATCATTACTCAAGCGGACCTTTTTATATTGTTTTTTAACTTTTAAAATATATGTTGAGTACCCTCTTTAAAGACAAAATAGCTTCAAATGACTTTTTGTTTTTAATATCCTGTATGGTACTGATGTTTTCAAGCATTCTGAGTGGTTCTGGTAATCAATTTTTCCTGTCTGTCTTCATCAAATTTTAACTGTCATGATCTTGCTGTGTCTCTATCTCTCTATATATTGTAGCATTCTCAGTTAACGCAGACAGGCGCATCACACAAGGCGAGGCAATCCACACACAGGCAGAGCGTTGACGCGAACCCGGGACCTCTCGCACTAAAGCATAGTGCCAATACCGCTGTACAAAAGAGCCGGCACCTTTGCAAGGAGCATATATCGGGCTTATGTCTTTGTATGAGATTATGTCACCTACCAGCCCTGCTGCTATCTTTGTTAACCGAGATCGCTACATTGGTGTCAGAGTGGACACAGGTTCCCCAGGCACGCACTCATCGGACTGTAGCCTGGTGATCCGGGGCGGACTTGAGGCTGGCAGGGGAGAGTGTAGCATGCGCGGGGGAAGGCAGTGGTATCGGCACTATGCTTTAGTGCGAAAGGTCCCGGGTGATGCACCTGCCTGCGTTAACCGAGTTGTCTACAATATATTCAGTGGGGCCCATAGTGTCACTTGATTTGAATGGAATGCAAAAGTCTGTTCAGTACCTTGCAGTTAGGATTATCAAAGCCACCTCAAGGGAAATGTAAATATGGCTGTGGAAGGGGTGTGGGTAATTCACTGACCAGGAGACAGACAGGTGTAATTGAAAACACCACACAGGTGCCCAGTTTTATTTCAGGGGCGCGTTGGGTTTCTTTAGCCCGTAGAGGGCGCTGTTGGTCCGTGGTCTGCTTACCAACTATGGTAAACAGAACCACGGGAATACCAAGCAAGGGTAAACAGTTCAGGCGCACTCGCAGGTGCTTCAAAATAATACTACACAAATCGACGGCACAAAGAAACAGGAAAAATAAAGCAGTAACAAAACTACAAAGAAAAGGTGCTGCACTCTGCAGCAATATCCCGGTCGCCGCTGCCCGTGCGACCCGGATCACCGTCCTACGCTGCCGGCTACCTAGCCTGCTCAGCTATCCTTATTCAGGGATCTGCCCAAGGGTTCCCCTCCCTCACTGTCTCGCTCTGAACCTCCGTTCCGTTCCGTTCGGTCGTGGACCAGCGTTTCCGCGCACTCTACGAGTTTAAAAGGGCAGATCTGAGGAAACAACAGAGCGTTAATTTATAGGGCTAACAATCTCCCAAGACGTGCCTCTCAGCCATTCAGAGGTGAAAGTCCACACACCCACTTTCCCACCTCCCCGTGTCACTGCCATGACTCACAGGTGGTTGTTGGACGACTGCCGCCCTCTTCCTGCAGCCCGTGAACACGCCAGCAGAGTCAGCATAGATCTCTCCCTGTTACAATGGCATATGAAGCTATTTACTCTTTACTTCATCAATTGTATTTCCTTTCTATACTGGGTTATTGATTTTCAAATTGAGTATACAGTGTAACCCACTAGCATTCTCAATTCATTGAGTTTGATAGTCCAAAAGATCAGGGGAGTTACTTATTAGTTTTATTCTGTAGTAGGCTGATCAATTTTCAATGTACCAGTTGGCAGAACAGTTTTCTGAAATGCATGATTTTGTGATAACCCCCTCTGAGAATTAGCTGTTAACAAAATAACCATGAAAACTGACCTAGCCTCCCTCTCTCATGCTGTTGTGACAGATAAGCAGAAGGGGGGAATTACAAAGAACAGAGGGAGTGTTACACAAAAGAGAGCAAGCTTTGTGTCTGTAGGTAGCTCCACAATGAAAAACAGCAAAGGAAATAACTAGAGGGAAGAGCTGGATCCTATATCTACTGGTGCATAACTTTCAGATGGAGATATGACAGAAAGACCAACCTATAAACAATTAAATTGAGAAACTGGCTTAAGAAGATATGACCTGTAAAACCCCTTCATGAAACAACATTTTAAAGAGATGGGACAGGTTTTGAGGTAACAAAAAAGAGCAAGTGGGAAAGCACATAGGCCTCTGTGAAATATGTAGGAGTTATTAGATTAATAATTGGAAAGGGTTTTTACATTCAGTTGTACAGAAGACATACAAAAAATAATGGTTAGAGTGGATTACCAATGTCACCTGTTAACTGGCTCTGACACAGAGCCAGAAAAAATGGTAGAGGCAAGGGTCAGTCCACAATACTGATATACCGCGAAAAAAAATGCAGGGACATTATCAAATATACCTAATTTTTTTTTTCCTAAATATATCTTCAAATGATGTAATTTTAAAGATCTGATGGTCTCTTTCGAGTTGTAGGAAGTAGTAAAAATTATTTGCTTTTATTTGAACCAGTGGCTGGCTGCAAAAAGGAACCGTACTACTGATATCATGAATCATCATATTGAAAATGAAATATGAGATGTAAAGTTCAATGAGGGAAAAAAAATTCAGGATATTTTGTTATCTTAACACGACAATCATCATGTTCAGTTTTTAACAGAAACATGATTCATGGACTACTGTGCTACACCCTCATGTCGTGCGCTATGGCCAAACATTTTGCATCGCCCTATAGAATTAACTAATTTTGCTTCAGAAAGTCAAAAGAAACTTGCTGAATAAAGTTGTTAACATATTGAATTACAAACCGCTTTTGCGATATAATGTTGTACTTTATTTGATTATATGATGTTAAATAAAATATCTAAATTTACGTTCATATAGTTTTGTCTCAACCCTAAAATGCTCGGTGATGCAAAGGTTTTGGCCATTGCTGTACTAAAAAAATGAACGATATACAGAAGTTTCCAAATATTCTTGACACCCTCACTTAACTAACACATGTCCCTGCTACTTCCTGTACATGACGTTTATGCATGTAATCTGTATGCTTTTGCTTTGACCTCATCTTGAATATTGTGTTCAGTTCTGGTCACCTCGCTATAAAAAAGATATTGCTGCTCTAGAAAGAGTGCAAAGAAGAGCGACCAGAATTATTCCGGGTTTAAAAAGCATGTCATATGCAGACAGGCTAAACGAATTGAATCTGTTCAGTCTTGAACAAAGAAGACTACGTGGCAACCTAATTCAAGCATTCAAAATTCTAAAAGGTATTGACAATGTCGACCCAAGGGACTTTTTTGACCTGAAAAAAGAAACAAGGACCAGGGGTCACAAATGGAGATTAGACAAAGGGGCATTCAGAACAGAAAATAGGAGGCACTTTTTTACACAGAGAATCATGAGGGTCTAGAATCAACTCCCCAGTAATGTTGTTGAAGCTGACACCCTGGGATCCTTCAAGAAGCTGCTTGATGAGATTCTGGGATCAATAAGCTACTAACAACCAAATGAGCAAGATGGGCCGAACGGCCTCCTCTCGTTTGTAAACTTTCTTATGTTCTTATGTTCTTATGATATAGCTCAGAAGCGTAACAAAAATGTAAACAACTTTTTTTTTTTTTTTTTTTTTTTTTTTTAGTTGATTTTTTTTTTTTTTTCAAGAGCAATTTTTGTTATCAGATATAATTTTACAGGAACACCTGGTGGGCTAATATTTCCAATATTTAAAAAAAAACAAAAAAAAACAATTGCGCTTCATAAATTCATGCAGGGTTTTTTTTGAGGGTTTATTTTGTTTTCTTTTTTTTGCATAACCGGTTCTTAGCAACTGACTTTCACTTTCATTTTAAACACAAAATGTCTCGGATAACGACATACAACATCTGTACAGCACTGAAACACTGTTTAAAAAAAACAAAAAACTACTACTAAACCTCTTCTTCTTTAATATTAGCATCATAAGGGTACCCATGTAAAAAAAAAAAAAAAAAATAGATGGGCTCCTTCAATGAGTTGCAGGAAAACAATTCCATCTTGGGTTTCTGTGACAGTTTAGAAATTACTCGACCTTTTGTCTCGTAATTTATGACGTCAAGAAACCCTAGATGGAATTATTTTCTAGTAACTCACTGAGGCCCAACTACTATATATGTATATATATACAGTGCCTTGCAAAAGTATTCAGACCCCTGACCAATTCTCTCATATTACCGAATTACAAATGGTACATTGAAATTTCGTTCTGTTTGATATTTTATTTTTAAACACTGAAACTCAGAATCAATTATTGAAAGGTGACATTGGTTTTATGTTGGGAAATATTTTTAAGAAAAATAAAAAACTGAAATATCTTGCTTGCATAAGTATTCAACCCCTGTGCTGTGGAAGCTCCCAGTTTGCACCGATGAAAGAAACTGCCCTAACGAGGGCACAATTACCTTACCATTGGTGTCCACCTGTGAACCATTAAGTTGCTGTCACATTTTCTGGAGAAAAACCCCACTGTTGAAGGACCATTGGTAAGGCTGTGAATCTGAAGGAAAATGAAGACCAAAGAGCATTCTACAGAAGTTAGAGATAAAATAATACAAATGCATAGATTAGGGAAAGGGTACAAAATAATATCCAAGTGTTTGGATATCCCAGTGAGCACAGTTGAATCAATAATCAGAAAGTGGAAGCTGCATCACACCACCCAGGCACTGCCAAGAAAAGGCCGTCCCTCAAAACTCAGTGCTCAAACAAGAAGGAGATGTGTGAGAGAAGCCACAGAGGCGCCAACAATCACTTTGAAGGACCAACAGAGTTCAGTGGCTGGGAGTAGAGTAATGTTGCACCAGTCAACCATATCAAGAGCTCTGCATAACACTGGCCTGTATGGGAGGGTGGCAAGAAAGAAGCCGTTACTTAAAAAGTACCATCTGAAAGCACGTCTGGAGTTTGCCAGAAAGCATGAGAGTGACCCAGCGGCGATGTGGGAAAAGGTTTTGTGGTCAGATGAGACCAAGATAGAGCTTTTTGGCCAATGCTCAAAACGCTATGTGTGGCGCAAACCTAACACTGCTCAAGCCTCAAGACACACCATATTAATGTGTGGGGGTTGAATACTTATGCAAGCAAGATATTTCAGTTTTTTATTTTTCTTAAAAATATTTCCCAACATAAAACCAATGTCACCTTACAATAATTGATTTTGAGTTTAAGTGTTTTAAAATAAAATATCGAACAGAACGAAATTTCAATGTACCATTTGTAATTCAGTAATATGAGAGAATTGGTCTGGGGTCTGAATACTTTTGCAAGGCATTGTATATATATATTGCATATGTGTGTGTATATATATATATATATATATATATATATATATATATATATATATATATATATATATATAAATATGTGAACATAATTTTGATATTTTATTTAACATTATGTAATTAAAGAAACTACAAAATGATATAGCAAAAGTCTACTGGAAGCCATAACAGTAGTACACTACATGTTAAATTTTAAAATGTCACATTATTCAACTTTGTTAAGTACTGTATATGGAAAACTACAAAGGGGTATGTAATTCAATATGTTAACGTAACATTATTCAGCAGGTTTTATTTGACTTTATGAAGCACAATTTGTTAATTCTATAGGGTGACGCAAAACTTTAGCCATCGCTGTATACCTTATTGTACATTTATTGTATTAATTTCTAATTCTTATTCAGATTTTCCAGCAAAATATTAATGTATACAGTATGTACATTCAGAGTAACAGATACAGAGATTAATTAGTAAAATACATTAATTCATTTTTTTTATTTTTTTATTTAGTTATTAAAGTTAAGTTTGTAACAACCATGATTAGTCTCCTCTATTCTGTTCAGGGGAACAGAAAGATTATTTCCCTTACTGATGTTATAAAAGTAATTTCAGTTTAAAGGACATGTTCCTGTAGTTGAAATAATTGTAATTGATTGGTACCCCAAAGCATCTGCATTGAATGGTTCAGCAGCAAACACCCCAGTGGATATGTATTGCTGGCTCATGGCTGATTGATTAGATAGTAATGCAAAAAAAACATTGCTACATTTGGCATTTAGATTTGCATTTACTTAATCCTTTGCACATTGCACTACATCATACATACATTTTTAGATGATATGCTACTTTAAGCATGCATGCATCAATTAATGGTTGAACACTGTGCAATCCTATGAGAGTTATTTTGAACTACCAGAAACAACAGGAAAGGATTATAGGATTTAGGAAAGTTAATCTTATTTATAATATTGTCTATTAACATTAACTACCAATTGAATGCATTTTACATTACTTTCCTTTTTGGAAATTAACCTTAACAATGCAGGATTTTTTTCTTTATTTTTTTTGGTTTTCATTATGTTTTTCGTTTTTAGAGAAAATATCTCTATCAATGTGTCAAGTAATTAACGATATCACACATTAATCCCTGTCTTAATTCTGTCTAGCCACACTCATTGTTTTCTATGGTGTTGATTTGATCAACCTATTCCCTGCCAGGGTTTACTGTATCAGCGAATCCATCTAGACTGTATCAACCCCTTATTATGAGCGTCAATCCATGCATTGATGATTGTCACAACATGATTTTTCCTAGTCGTGTAACATTTTCTAAAAAAAATCCATCTGTGATTTAACCCGGCAGGTGGGTGTTAGGTTGATCAAGACAGAGCTGACCTTAAGGCAAGGCGAGCAAGGCTGCCACCTAGGGCCTCCACACTTTAGGTGGCACCATGCTGAAATGGACTACCATGAGATTTAATGTCATATACCTCATATAGCGCCAGCAATATTAAATTCTGGTGCCAGTAGACATGTTTACGTTTTTATTTTTATTAAGATATATGGCCAAAAGTAGACTTAACAGATAACAAAAATACATTGTAAAATAATCTTTTGTGTTCACAATTCTCTTTATTTACCACAAAAGCAAAGCTTTGCTAGTTTATAAATGCATTTTGTTGATTAAAAAATGCTTCGGTTAGATGAATGTAATCAAATTTATGTAAAAACAAAATCAGTTGTTGCAGCTAATGTAAATCTAAAATTCAGTGTAGCTGAATTCATGAGCTACTGTTTTGTTTATGTCGAGCATCTGGGCTACTCAAGTCTTCAGTACATCCATGAAAACAGATTAGCCGACAGATCATGCCATTGTCAGAAATTGATCTTTACCAGGCTTTTCCAGGCTGAAATTGATCAAATATATTTGCGCTAAACAATGACTCAAAAAAGATTATCAAATTTGGCAATATTGTCGAATGAGACCCAAGTTGCCAAGAATTTAGAATACTCAGATTTGATAAAAATGACAAAAAGGATTTGATAATGTCCAGGGGTTCATTTGTAAAAATGGTTTGGTAAAAAGTGGCATTGCACAGTGTCTCAAGATTTTTGGGGTATTATTAAAAATGCAGCAAATACGGGGTGGGGCTTGGCTGGAGATGCAGTACTGATGTCGCTTAGCATTGCAATGCCCTTTAAACCGTTTTTATTCGGGAAAAAAAAAATGAAACAGCGCGTGGGTGGCAGGAAGGCTAGAAGTGTTCAGGTGGGGTGGAGGAAGGAGAAGATGGTCTGAATAACTTTTGAATGTCCTCTACTTTGGAGCACAAGAAAGATGCAAAGTCATCATGTGTAAAGGAGGACAATTGGGGAGGGGGTGGGGGTTTGAGGAGGAAGGAACAGGTAGAGGTCTGTTGGTGGAGGCCAGGATGATAGGTTGATATTAGGAGTGTTTGGAAGAGCTTGAATTTCTTCCATCTCTGCCCAGCTGTGCGCAGCTCCTTACGGGATGAGCAGAGTGTAGGGCACTGGTACTCAAAGTAATTTGGGCACCGGCATGAACTGATCATACTTGGCTGTTTGCGGGCACGCTGACTATTGCATAGGTTCTTACCTTAAAAACTGCCTTCCCGCGACATGTGCAGTATATGTATATATTAAGAGTTTTAGTGGGAGTTATTCTTGGCTTACTCTAATAAGACCAAATCTCAGGTAGAAACTGTGCGTGGTGCACTTATTCTTCAAATAAATTATAATATACGCAATGCAAATATTTTTAAATAGCATGTTTACCCAGATAACCATAAATAAACAAAAATAAAAGAGGATAGATAGCGTCTCGCTTTGTTTCAATTTGGCAAATTTGTCAATACTGCTTTGCTTTAAAGATCGCTCATCTCCAGTACAATTATTCAGAGAAAGTGTTTTCTTAACTAAATCGACTACGATGTTTCCCTTGTCTGGTGAAATTAAAAATGTATATATATTTAGAGAAAATTAAATTCTAAATACTGAAATGTATTATTTTTCTCAATAACAGTCTGCGAAATTCAGTGCTTACCCCGCCTCTGCTCACGAATGATTGGACTGCTGTCAGAGCTTTCACTTTCCCATTGGCTATTCACTCGCCTTCACTTTTCATGCAGAATATCGTGAACGGCCTCTGCTTGCTTATGATTGGACAGCTGCGTAAAACTTGGCAGATATTTGACTCTCTTATTGGTTAAACTTACTGTAAGTACCTGCAATTGAAACAGACACAGTTTATGTCCCACCCAGCTAACTTACGATTGGGCTACCATAGAGAAAATGCAGATATTCAACTGGTTAATTGTACTGCAGAAGCCCTTCAGGAAACAAATATATATGTTGTGTACTTACAAGCACAGCATAAACGAGCACTACTGTCAACAAACTGCTGTGACGCTTTTGTTGGAAAACGTGTTTAAAGCTTTATTTATTTTCCCACGCTATGACCCACCAGAAATATGTTCACGAACCATAATTTAAAAACAGCTGCCGCAGGCACGATGGCCGCGCTTCGCGGGCACCACTTTGAGGACCACTGGTGTAGAGGATAACCTTGGCTGGGGAGGGAAGTAGTGAGCAGGACGGGAGACGATAGGACAAAAGAAGTCAAGAGTTGCCAAGAGAGAACAGGAAAGAATCATGGTGGCAAAGTCTGCTGAAAACTTTGAGTACGAGTCAGTAGGAGGAACAAGGGAGAAAGCAGAGGAAGTAAAGGTGGTATGGGAAAGAGAGCGGAGATTGTGGCAAAAAGAGAGAAAATGGGTAGAGATGGATGGGAGAGAGGGTAGAAGAAGTGAAAAAGAGGATGAAGTGGTCTGAGAAGGAGAGGGGGTGATAGTAGGGGAAGGAGAGCAGTTTCTGGAGAGAATCATGTTCAGCTGGTGTCCAGCTTTGTGAGTAGGAGGCGAGGGGGAGAGGAAGAATCAAGAGGGAGGAAGCCAGCAGAGTGTGTCAAGTTGGAGAGGTGAATGTTAAAATTACCTAACAAAATGATAGGAACAGAGGTGGCGATAGAAGCGAGGAAGACGTCAAGTTCCTCAAGGAAATTAGCAGAAAATGTTTTACATTTGGTTCTAATTACCACTACCTGTGTTGTGATTCAAATACCATATGGAAAAATAATGCCATTACCAGCATTGCTTTGTTCAAACCAACTGGGTATACAGTGCAGTATACAGTATAAGCTGTCTCATCATCACCCTTGTTGGAACAATGTATCACTATGGTAACAGTGAAATGAGAGGCTTTTGTGAAGGAGTCTTTTTCAACAACTGATGCCTATTGCTGCAAAAATGGCAGAAGCTACTCATAACAGCTCTTGAATAACATATTAATCATGTAATTACAATCCTTATTTATGTGTTATTGTTACCACAGTTCTACAGGCAGCTATTGTCCATAGAGTTGAAGTATCTGTCTATGAAGACAGCCTTTCTCTTGGCTATCACCTCCGCTAAGCGGGTCAGTGAGCTGTAGACGCTGTCTGTGCACAGCTCCTGTATGCACATTTGGAACTGTGACAGGGATGGCTGTAGTGGTGACATCAGTCCAGATGCAGGAAGAATAACAAATGCAGTACTGCAAGGCAAATGACATGGTGTGCGCCATTTTTATTTAAATAACAAAACAGTAAAATATTTTAACAAAACAACACTGCTCACAGAGCAAAAATAAAAGTTTAAATAAAAAAATCACAAACACTAAAAACACAGGTCAGGCTGGGCAGATCGCTTTCACTGATCCTATGTTTACCTTTTTCTTTTCGTTTTCTCCTCGTTCCCTCTCGTTCACTCCTCCGAACACCCACCCTGAACGAAAAGAGCTGCAGGCTTTTATTTACTAAGGCCGAGGGGTCAACTAGCTATCAATTATCTCATTATTATTTTTCTTACCAAAAATAATAATTTAGAAATCATCTCTAGTTTGTGTAGTTTTTATACTCGCTGTCTGTCCTGTCTCTGTTCCGTTCTGAATATGGAAGGCCATCTGGCTCAAAAACGCATTGTGTAGTACATGTTTCAAATATTCGCTACACTCATTTGGACCAATCAGAGCAGAGAAATGACTATGTGTACCAATTTTAATTGGTATGTATTCTAAATAAATGACATGAGCTATTTATTTCCTACATTGGTGGATAGTCATTTTACATTAGTGGCTTGTCATGACAACGTATCCGCTTGTAATCGCTTCTTATGCACATCGTAATTGGCACTGTAGCCAATAACCTTTGGTGTATTATTTAGACAAGAAGACATCAATTTAAAATAAGGAATATTGCAAATATGGCAGCAAGAGATTTTCCACTGCATTGCAAGCATACATTTGCTGATTGCAGCCGTCTCATTGAGGTTTGGCAATTGTTATATTACATGGTGTGGTCCGGGCCCGGACAGGGACCTTGTTTATTATCAAGTATAATACATTTGTTAATAATTGTTATCTCTCATTCTCCTGCTTTACTGTCAAAAATAGTAAGGGTCATCACAATCTATTATTATTATTACTATTATGAATCTGTATTTTATTAAGAGGTAAAACATTATCCTGATAAAAAACGTGACAGCACAAATAAATATCAGTAATTTTAACAAAAAGCTTTAGAGAATAAATAAGTTTTTACGAGTGTCAAATACTGATTGTCATAATCTTTCAAACAGAAAGCCAAACACGTGCTCTTATCTTAACAAAATGCCCCCTGTCACATTTTAACCCATTGCAATCCATTTATTCAGCGCTTGTCAGGCTGGTCCAATTTATTTTCACACTCTGCAAAGGGTTAAGGGCTGTGCCAAGCATATGCCACAAACAAAGGCTTTGTACGTGGTGGGGTGTTGGTTCCCACACACAAGCAAATCATCATGGATTAGGAGAAAACTTGTGCTCCATGTAGGGAGTTTTTAACTGTTTTAAGGCATTCAACAGCAGACGTTGGCAAGCTAACAGCTCCTGGAAGACAAAAGCCAGCCCTTCAGGTTTCTACTTTGATCTCCTAGGTAGTTATGTCTGCTGTAGCATGCTGAGGAGAAACACACCTGACTATTTTGCCTCCTAACATGCAGGAGCTCCAGATCCAATGCAACAATACTAGTGGCATTCCAAGCAAAGACTTGCTACTTTACACAGCAAGGAGCAAAACTGCACTCCCTGATTGTATGATTGCATGACGGTAGTCTTCATTCACATCTACAATGTGATTATTGTACATTATTTAGGGAGAAGAGTTCATAACAGTTCATAACGGTATTTTATAAGGGGGTTGTGTTACAGCTATTTGTTAATACAAGAAATTACAGTACCGTTTTTGTTGTGAGTGACCTGTTGCAACCCCTATTTGTAACATACTGTGACCAGTATGGCTTGTGGTAACGTCAGACCAGGAAGAGACAGATAACAATACTGTGGATGGAAGCACTAGTGCACAGATTTGTTGAAAATAAACTGTTTGAACAAAACAGAACACTGATACAAAACAAAAACGGCACATTGTCCAAAATAAACAGACAGTAAATTTTAACAAGTAACGTGCTGGTTTATAGCCCACACAAGTAGCAATTGTTTTTATTCTTACTTTTTATAGCTCTCTCTTATGTTCCTCCTCTAAACAACTGACCCCGGTCAGCAAAAGCTGCAGATTTTTATACTGTGGTCAAGGGATTAACTGGCCATCAATTACCTAGTTTATTCCTCGATCACCTTCTGCACATGTTTTCTCATCTGTGTGACTGACCGCCAATTTGTTAATATCTCATTAGCTGCCGACCACACATTCTCACGAGAAGCAAACATCACCTCTACCAAACTGCATTAAATTATAACAATAAGACACAGATAAAACAGTATATTTAAATAATAATACTGCAACACAAATACTAAATAAACAAAATATGCACAGAGGTGCGGTGTACCCCGCCAAACATACTCAAAGTAAAAGCAGAAACAGTCTTTTTGGCTCACAGTGACATGATTAATTATAAGTGGTAATAATTGATAACTAGGTGGGAAAAAGAAATCCAGGACAACATGTGGGCATTTCTACAGCATGCTACATCTTTACTTAGCTAACCTGGATCTTCTAGTGCTCTCTTGTGTATGTTTTGTTACAACCAGCCATTCACACCAAACATTAAATTCCCCAAACACCTTCAAGTATTAAATAATTAACATTAGTATCTGCCACCTCGTAGATCATGTTGGTCGATGCTTACTTCTAATAGTGCACAATCTCTCATTCGGTCACATTAAACCCCTCTCAAAAGATTACTTACCAATAGGTCAAAACATTTGTTTACTTGACATTCTTACAGTTTTTACAATGTGCTTTTTGTTGCTTTGATTTTCCAACAGATACTATTTTTTTTTTATTATTGTGCTATAAAACATGTCATGAACTTAAACCATGTTCTAATATGAATGTTGTTTGTGTAAAATGTGGATCTACATTCTGAATGCAAGACTTTAAATGAATCAACTTCGATACAAGTTAATAGCCAAGGTATTTGTTCTCCCAAGGACTGACACCATTTCTCTATCATTTTACAAGTGTGTGAATGCCAGTTAAATGTGAGCGTGTGTTGGTGCATTGTGACTGAAGAGAATGACATATTTGAAAACACACCAGATCTTTTCATTTTGACTAAATAGGATGTAGTATTTGAGAATAATACTTGGTAATGTGGCAGTTGTACATAGTATGCTTCTCAACAACCCAACTGTTTGCTTCTGTTACAGCTTTTGTTGTTTTACCATACTCAGGTTCAACACTTTTTCTGCCTTGACAAAGGTACTACTATAGAGGTAACACACGACTGTATTAACCCTGTTGAAATGTACCTTTAACCCTTTATATTTCACTTCTTTCTGCACCACAAAAAAAAAAAAAAAATATATATATATATATATATATATATATATATATATATATATATATATATATATATATATATTTGGAGGAAGATTATGACTGGTTGTATGGAGGTAGAAACAAAATTTGCACACTACGAGATACGTCATATAAAAAGTGACATTTATGTAAGTTTATTTCAAAGTATAGTAGCACTATTTTATGTAAATTATCCATTGTGTAATATAATTTACTACGAAAATATTAAAATGATTCATATATTAATACGAATTATACAATGTCTCACAATTATTTCGTTATCTTTAATATGTTACAACAGGTGTAATAAGCATTATTGGGACCATTCAGTAACCTTACACAGAATTACTTTTAAACGCCCAAAAGTACAATAAGTGGCTAAAAACTGTCCCCTTTATAAAACTGTAATTCTGTCTATGGCTATTGAAAGGTTATAAACTATCTACAGTGCTGTATTAAAACTCTATAACATAGTTATTAAGCATATAATACATATTTATAAAATATTTATAACACATTGATAAGCAGCACCTTAATATAAAGTGCTACCATTTAATAAGCTGCTTGTCAAATGCATCTAAAACTTAAACGATGCTATAGAATGTGAAATAAGAGCAAACTTTCTATCGTTCATAAAAAAGAATCAAAGTAAAAACAAGAACCTTACCTAATTTTCAAGTTGCCTTGCTGCGGCTGTCCATCATAGATTGCTACTATATCAAAATCCTCCTCCAGGGCAAAAGTGTGAAATGATAGCTGTATCCTGTTGCGCTCTCCTGTGACTATGATCCAGGTGCAATTGGCATAGTTCGGATAACCATGAGGAAAACCTGGGCTTTCTATCGTACCATTAAGACCTTGTACCAAACCTCCACAAGTCTGACCTGAAAAGGGAAAAAAGGAAACAAACTTTAGCTTTGAAATAATGGATTCTATGTATTCTTTATATTTCTGACCTTCAATAAACCTTAGCAGAGGTTGAGTACTAGTGAGTGCAAATCACATTATTTCAATCATAAGTTTGCAGAACTAGAGCTGAATCAGCAAGTGTTGGTATAAGAAGTGATAATATCAAGCTGTGGTTAACAATCCAAAATCGATAAACAAATCAAAATTGAATGACATTTAATTTTTTGGATGATACTGGAAAAAAAAATACTAAAATCAAAACATTTAAGAGGGACGGGGAACAAAATCCTTTTGAAAGCACACATTCAACATGGAACATTTCACAGGTTTAGTGATGCCCAGAATCACCAACTCTTATGTACCTTAAAAAGTGAATGCAGTAAACCCTTGCTAAACAGAACCAGACCCTATTCAGATTAGTGCGTTGTTAAGAATACTGACAGTAATCTTTAATATACTGAAATCCCTTGCCTATTATAAATGTGCAGGTCACTAGTTACAATAATATTTATATTAACCTATCTTAACATTTCCACAGCTGCTTTTAGCATACATTTCATTATGCAGCATGGTTTGGATAATAGGTCAGTTTACATTAGCATACCATTCACACTACCTATATAATAAAAGTTCATCACATTTTGAAAGCACTGATTGGCAATCAAGTGGCTTCAATGCATGTTGATTGCATATTATTTAGGCACTGTGTCCCAGCAACTCTTCTATACATTCTTGTTACTGTTCCAGTTGATAATATAAAAACATCCCAGTCTAGATTAAGACAATAAATCCACCATGCACATTTGTAAACAAAGTGTAGTATTTTCAGTACATACCGATACTGCGTTTCACTACTATGCATGTGGTTCTAATATTGAGCAATCATTAAAAAGCTCTATTATCATTTTAAACTGCAGTATCAGCCACGCTGTGTTTTTTTTTTTTTTTTTTTTTTGTTTTGTTTATCCCCCGCATCAAAAGAATACATTTGCTAACCATAAAGGCTCTTTACAAAATACTAAGCAATTTAAAAAGAAATCACAACCATCTGCTCTTTAGATGGTTGAAGTTTTTATGTTTCATGCATTTATTGTTTTAGCATGTTTTATATGACTTTTTTTTTTCTTTTTTTTTTACTGTAACCAATCAAGGTTATTTCATGAAAGAGATGTGCCAGAACGGGTTACTGAAACCATGGTATAATAAGCATAAACCCCTCTCCCCTATGGGACACAGTGTAGTGTGTATACCTTATAACCTGTTCTGAGGAAGCAATGTACTCTGATTTTTCTAGTTCTCTGAAACTGCCTTTCATCTACTGAGCTCATAAAAAAAAAAAAAAAAGCTTGCACACCAAATGCATTTGCCTGCTATAGGGCCCTATTCACAATGCTTTAACTCATTATGAGTTACTGTTTTGTCGCTATTCAGCACCCTGGGGTAATTCCCATTAAAATGGCACTAATTGAATTATCCACATGTGTTTTGTACCAGTGATAATGACTGAAAATAACATCACATATTGTTGTCTTGAACTAATGGATGTGTTGAAAACATACAGAAGGCAGTTATTAAAAACGCAACTACAGTTCTTAAGAAAACAAAAACATGGGGCTTGTGGAATTGATTAATTGTTATTCAGTACTTTGAATATTTCCGCGTTGTCTGTTCCAGGAAGACCCTACAGGAACCGGATGTTTTTTACACAATAATATGTCTCAAGTTGGCGCTGAGCCGTGCTCTGTTTACATTTATTTCTAAACAGCTGAAGAAGGGCTTTTGTCCAAAAAATCCTGAAACAAAAGATTTTGTAATCATTTTAAACCTTTTCTGTGCATCCCGACTGATGTTGTGTGGTCTGGCCCATGCTAACGGGCCGGGAATAATTGTCGCAATAAACTGTGGATTCAAGTACCTGCAAATTGTGTGCGTCTCCTTCCTTCATTTTCCGTACACTACAATAAGGGACTTATGTGAACACATATTTCGCACACCCTTGTCACACATATATATATATATATATATATATATATATATATATATATATAGATATATATATATATATATATATATATATATATATATATATTATTATTTGTGTTCAGCCTTATATTGTAGCGTACGGAAAATGAAGGAAGGAGACACACACAATTTGCAGTTACTCGAATCCAGTTTATTGGGGCGATTATTCAAGGCCCGTTAGCATGGGCCAGACCAAAAACAACAAGCAGTCTTGCACTCTCACAGCAGCGCATTCACACAGCAGCTTGTCTCACTTTTTAGCGCAACACGTTTTTTTCTAGAGGTAAAAAAAAAAAAAAAAAAGGCTTCCCAAGGGGCATTTAATTTTCCGCTATCAGCAGAGTCTGCAGTACATATTTAATATGTGAGAGTCAAAATAACAAGAGGGGCAAGGTTGAATAATAAATATGACTTTATATACTGTAAAGCCATAAATATTTGCAAGCCTTTTATTATGCATTTTTCGCATATGAAAAAAAAAAATTGGCAAAAATATCTTAGTGCTGTACATATAATGAAGTAATATACTACTACCAGTGCAACATTGTGCAGAATCGGTTATAAAACAGTAAGATCGTGGCTCCCATTTCCCCCACAATGCAATTTGAGTTACAAACATTGGGTTTTATTGTTTTACATTACCTTATTTAAACCCATTTCAGTTCAAACTGGGACACATAGTACTTATAAAGTTCCCATGCTGAAGTGTATTTTTTTTTCTAAAAGTAAAAACAAACCTAACCAAGTACGCAGCAACACAAGTGTACGCAGCAAAAAGTGTACAAACATCCTTGGATTCTACGTTATTTATTTACAGTTAACAATCATTATAAAAAATATACAACTTATATAAGAGTGGTGTAAACTTTAAACTGGTGGAATAACAGTTTCTATTATACTGTATATATTGTAACTACCAGGGAGTTCTTCTCTTACATGACTGGTTTACAGACCCTGTGTGTGTAAGTGGGGAAGCGGTAAACTTGTCTCAGCCGGGATTGATTGACGTCCGGGTAGGCGGGGACATGAAAGCCCACATCAATGTGGACAGAGCTGACAGCTGAGTTAGACAAGCTGCTGTGTGAATGTGCAAGACTGTTGTTTTTAGTGTGGCCCAGGCTGACAGGGGCCAGGAATAAACCCAATAAACCGTGGATTTGTGTACCTGCAAATTGTGTGTCTCCTTCCTTCATTTTCCATGGTACAATACAATATTAATTTGGCCATTGTACATCAAATTGCGGTAACAAAAAATGCCAGTATTTGTTTTAAGGCGAAACACAAATACCAGGGTCTCCAGTTATGGACCCCAACAACCTTGTTATTACAGAGTCGCGCTGTAGGTTTTATCAGTGATTTGCCAAATATTTTGGTTACAAATATTTATGGTTTTACAGTATTTTGTTACAATATAGCTGATACAGCATAAGTAAATAACATAAATAACAGAACATTTTTTTGAACTTCATACCGCAAGTTTTTTTCTTTCTTTTGTAGTATGTTTTGTAATTTATTTTTTCTGTTGTCACAGAATCACCGGTCAGCAGTTTTTTCATTCAGCCATTTTATCTTGTTGTTTTGGAGTGGAGGTGCAGAGCGCTCCTTTGAAAAGCGGAGGGACTGGCACTCATGTGAACCAATCACATAACAGATGGAGACTATATTGCCCGGTGGGTAAGGCCAGAAATACCAAGCACTGATCTCAATCTCTCTCTCTCTCTCTCTCTCTCTCTCTCTCTCTCTCTCTCTCTCTCTCTCTCTCTCTCTCTCTCTCTCTCTCTCTCTCTCTCTCATGTAGGTTTGAAAGGAGGTATAACTGCAATGTACAAAAAAAAGTATTTTTTACAGGTACACAAAAGGTTTAAATGAATAAGAAATATTTATTTTTGCTGTGCATTTGTATATGAAGAGGGTGTGTGTGTGTGTGTGTGTGTGTGTGTGTGTGTATATATATATATATATATATATATATATATATATATATATATATACATACATACACACACACGTTTTATTCCCTTTTTAATGGTACTTGATAATGCAGAATAATTATACTAAAATATCTAACAGAAACAAAATAGCTAATCAAAAAAGTTCAAATAAGAAAAGAGGATAAGTGCATATCAGAAATATACACTCATACCCTCTGATAAGGAATATATTGTATTATCTGTTGGATGGATGGTTATACACGAATGACAAACGGATAAATGAACATCAATGAACATAAATTAATGGAATGAACTACTTTCGTGACAACTTTTTAATATTCTAAGATTATGAAACCCACAAGCTACAAAAAATGTTGTCTGAAGTATAGCTTCACAGTGTATAAGGCAAAAACGACCATTTCATACACACAAAAACACTGTGGAAGTACTGTAACAATCTGTATCCTTGCAATCTTCCGATCTGTGTACGTTCGTCAACACGACCTGTTATTATTGACTACAGAAAAAATATATATATGAAGGGATGAATCAAATGTACTTTATATTGACAAAAATATAAAAGTGATACAATAGAAACTCAGTGTTATGAACACCCCACTTTCAACTGGAAGTATGCAATCACTCAACCATGCTTACTATGCAAACAGAATCCACTTAAAAAAAAAAAAACACATGTTTAACCTATTGCAGTGGTAAGAACTGGGAATATCAAACCTGTTGCACATTTCAATTGAAAGAAAACACTGAAAATATGTTTTGAAACTTGGCAGCGGGATCATCCTCAACAATGGGAAAACGATATCAGGAAACTGTCAAGTTTTTTCAAGTCACCGGAGTCTGAATGACTGGGAAAGCTGAATGAATGTATTTTGTTTAAAATAAAATAAAAACATTGACTCAGTTAACCCAGGTTTTCCTGGTCATTTAAATGCGTTGCTCCTACAGTTGCCAGCAGAATAGTACAGTACATTTAGCATTGTTTAGTAGTTTTAAAGCCTTCCAAACCACAGTAATATGAGTATTGCAATACTGGGCTGTATCCTTGTACTGTTCAACAAATTGAAGTTGTAGCTTGCAGTGGTTTGCTCAATAAGCAGAGCGCTCTGTCGGGGCTCCCCCTAACATGTTAGCAGTTATCGAGCGGTCTGTTACGAGCGAGCGGTTTCACAATAGCAGGCAATAAATCGGCGTGTATAAATAGTTGCTTTAATCAAGTTTTGCAATTTTTGTATATTTTTTAATGTAATTACTGCTACTGTATTTTTGTAATGGAAAGTTACTGTCACTTACCGTATTACTTCAATTTGGCGCCGTCCTCAAATTAAAGACGCCCTCGTCGTATTGACGCTGCAGTTATTAATCAGCTTTATAATAGAGGACACTATAGAAAAAACGCCGCTATCAATAAAGAAACATTAAGGTATTTTTTTCTCCCCCTACTAAAAAACACTCACAGCACTGACTACTTACATGTAACGCCCCCAAAGCGACGGTGCCTCAATCTAGCATGTACATTGCAAATTAATGCACACACACACACACAGTAAGCACATTGTATTTTATGGTACAGTTCTGAAAGAAAATCCAAGATAAACTAAGTACAGAACAGCTGTCCTTCTGAAGTTCTTAGGTGGTTTTGTTGTTTGTTTTGGGGTTTTTTCAGTTCAATTGTAATTACCTTACTCAATCCCCTTCAAATAAAAACAACGTGCTCTTACTATCAACGAGAAGATTTAGTTTCGGTTTCTCTTTCAGAGAAATTGCAAACAAGCAAGTTACAGAGTTAAAAAAACAACCGAGTAGGATTTATTGCGTTTTAACAGAAATCAAGCTGATATTCTGAGGTAGTTTTGGTGCAATAAAACATCTACGTCACACTCTTGGACTTAACTGCCACACCACCACTGCCCCGCCCCTTATCAACCAATACACACTCTTGATTCGCTGGTACAGTACTCCCCTGACCTTCCAACTCCCACCTAATAGGCTCTCGTTACCTGTCAGTAAATGTACTGTATTCAGCCCCAAAAACACACAGGAGTGTGGCGCTGCAGATCGGAGTCTCTCATGGCGTCGCTTCTAAAATGCCTTACAGCATGTAATAAAACATTGCAGCGTTTGTAAAGCATAGTATTAATAAAGGCCTCCCTCGTTTAAGGGCCGCAGTCATTTTGATCAATTTAAAATAAACGTCGCGCGCCAAATTGAAGTAATACGGTATTTTTTCGAGCATCTTGAGGCGGGAGTCATGTGTCAAGTTATAAATAGGCAATGTTAGAACATAAGAACATAAGAAAGTTTACAAACGAGAGGAAGCCATTCGGCCCATCTTGCTTGTTTGGTTGTTCATAGCTTATTGATCCCAGAATCTCATCAAGCAGCTTCTTGAAGGATCCCAGGGTGTCAGCTTCAACAACATTACTGGGGAGTTGATTCCAGACCCTCACAATTCTCTGTGTGAAAAAGTGCCTCCTATTTTCTGTTCTGAATGCCCCTTTGTCTAATCTCCATTTGTGACCCCTGGTCCTTGTTTCTTTTTTCAGGTCAAAAAAGTCCCTTGGGTAGACATTGTCAATACCTTTTAGAATTTTGAATGCTTGAATTAGGTCGCCGCGTAGTCTTCTTTATTCAAGACTGAACAGATTCAGTTCTTTTAGCCTGTCTGCATATGACATGCCTTTAAAGCCCGGAATAATTCTGGTCGCTCTTCTTTGCACTCTTTCTAGAGCAGCAATATCTTTTTTATAGCGAGGTGACCAGAACTGCACACAATATTCAAGATGAGGTCTTACTAATGCATTGTACAGTTTTAACATTACTTCCCTTGATTTAAATTCACACTTTTCACAATGTGTCCGAGCATCTTGTTAGCCTTTTTTTATAGCTTCCCCACATTGTCTAGATGAAGACATTTCTGAGTCAACAAAAACTCCTAGGTCTTTTTCATAGATTCCTTCTCCAATTTCAGTATCTCCCATATGATATTTATAATGTACATTTTTATTTCCTGCGTGCAGTACCTTACACTTTTCTCTATTAAATGTCATTTGCCATGTGTCTGCCCAGTTTTGAATCTTGTCTAGATCGTTTTGAATGACCTTTGCTGCTGCAACAGTGTTTGCCACTCCTCCTATTTTTGTGTCGTCTGCAAATTTAACAAGTTTGCTTACTATACCAGAATCTAAATCATTAATGTAGATTAGGAATAGCAGAGGACCTAATACTGATCCCTGTGGTACACTACTGGTTACCACACTCCATTCTGAGGTTTTTTCTCTAATCAGTACTTTCTGTTTTCTACATGTTAACCACTCCCTAATCCATGTACATGCGTTTCCTTGAATACCAACTGCGTTCAGTTTGAGTTTTAATCTTTTGTGCAGGACTTTGTCAAAAGCTTTCTGGAAATCTAAATAAACCATGTCATATGCTTTGCAATTATCCATTATTGATGTTGCATCCTCAAAAAAATCAAGCAAGTTAGTTAGACACGATCTCCCTTTTCTAAAACCATGTTGACTGTCTCCCAGGACCCTGTTACCATATAGGTAATTTTCCATTTTGGATCTTATTATAATTTCCATAAGTTTCCATATAATAGAAGTCAGGCTTACTGGTCTGTAGTTACCTGGTTCAGTTTTGTTTCCCTTTTTGTGGATCGGTATTACATTTGCAATTTTCCAGTCTGTCGGTACCACCCCTGTGTCAAGAGACTGCTGTATGATCATGGTTAGCAGTTTGTAAATAACTTCTTTCATTTCTTTGAGTACTATTGGGAGGATCTCATCCGGCCCAGGGGATTTGTTTATTTTAAGAGCTCCTAGTCCCTTTAACACTTCTGCCTCGGTTATGCTAAAGTTATTTAAAACTGGATAGGAACTGGATGACATGGGGGCATGTTGTCCGTATCTTCCTTTGTAAAAACTTGTGAAAAGTAATCATTTAATATATTTGCTATTTTTTTTTTCTTCATCTACGATTTTGCCATTTGTATCTCTTAAACATTTAACCTCCTCTTTGAATGTTCTCTTGCTGTTGTAATATTGGAAAAACATTTTGGAATTGGATTTAGCTCCCTTAGCAATGTTAATTTCTATTTCTATTTCTGTTACCTTTTCTAATACAATAGTCAATTTGAAAACAGATAAAATCAGTTTTAAAAAAGCCAAAATCACAACAAACATATTACTTATTACACCTGTGTTTGTCATACAAATCCATATTTGAAAAAAAATCAATTTGCAGCCATCACACTGATAATGCACGTCGGCCATTTTGAACCTCCAGGTCGCTCAGAGCTTTACTCGCTGCTGTTCGGAAGAACTTGCAGCGTGCACATCCTTCAATAGGAAAAGCCATATAATGCCCTGGGGCGTTCTGCTCATTGAACGCAATCCATGTGTACACATTTATTAAAACCATTGATAATTCATTTTCATAGTTACAGACATTTCAGATTTATGAACAGCCTCTATTCCCAAGGGGTTCGGAACTCTGAGGTTTGACTTTATCAGCAATGAGATTGTCAGATGGCTTTTGTTTTGTTTTATTTCACCTTTATTTAACCAGGAAGTCCCATTGAGATTGAAATCTCTTTTTCAAGTAACTTCAGCATAACATGAGATGCCATATGCTTTTCTTTTTCTTCTGTCCAGGTAAGAAAGTATGCATACTGCTGATGAAAACTCTTCCAGGAGCACAAACATTCCATAATCCACACTTAAATATAAACTTGAATGCAAATTGTTTTCAATATCATTTATATTTTACTATCATTTGAAGATATTACTTTATCATGTAAGCTACCGGTATCTAAAGTGCTTTTTGTATACTTGCTGTAATGATTTTCTTCAATAACTTCAAACACTTAAAAGAAACTAATGGTTGTTTTGATCAACCTGTATTGTAAGAAGGCAGCTATATTTTATAGTTTTTTAGAGCCTTTAGAGCACCCTAGATAACCATGGATAGTTGGTTGGTGTAATCCAGGGTAGTTCCTGAATGCTGTACGATAAATATTATGGTCAAAATATTTTTACTATACAATAATTGGAAAAAAAAAAACATGTCTTGTGTGTCAAAAGGTAAGGATGAACAAATGACAAGTAATCATTTTGCAAAGTGAACCAGGCCCGAAATGCAGGATTTTATTCCAAGCCTTAAGTGCTAAGTTAAAATAGTTCAAAATATAACATTGAAGCAATATCACGTTGACCAAATACTTTTTTTTTTTTTCTACTAACTGTTAATAAATACATATTTCAAATGTCTGGTCCAGACCACATTATTACTGAATTGTAATACTGAGTTGCATAAAGGTTGGTTTATTGCACACACAAATTGTGTGATTATAACCACAAAGGTGCTCTTAAAACCCTTTAAGAATACAATTTATTTGTGTACTGTGAGATAACTTTGTTGTATAATCACTTACAACTAAACATATCCATTAAGGCAGCCCTGACAATTAATCTGCCAACATGTTAAATACCCAATTACTATTGAGTGGTTAAGTGTTGGCTGTTAAATGTAACTCTTCAACCTCAAATGTCAATTCATACATCTGTCCAAGACATTGCTATTTTCATTTCCTTTTATCATTGCTATTTTCATTTCCTTAATAGGCAATAACACACACTGCAAATATTCCTACCAGCAAGATATATAGCATTATAATCAATCCAAAACAGGCAAAACAAATTTGTACTTTATATACGTTCAAACCAGAATAATTTCCAGGATTCAGCTGATAAATATGGTACTACTCTTTTTATTTTATTCTTAAATGCTATTTGTTGAGGACTTTGAAAAACTATACTATTGAATTGTAAATAAGACCAAATTCAATTTTAACAACAATAACACTATAACAGTATACATTGTTCTGTTCATTTGAACATTGTCTGTGTGGATGCAGGATGTAATCCCATTACCTGAGCTATGCATGTGATATAAGTCCCAGAAGAAAAAAGTTTTTGTTATGCAATTACCACCAAAATATAGTAGATTGTTGGAGAAAGGTGATCCTTCAATTGTTTACTATAAAGAAAAAAAGCATTTGTGGAAAAAATCATACACAGGATGAATAAATAATAATAAACACATATATTTAGTATTTCATTAACAAAAAAAAAAAAACGGATGGTTTTCAGTATTTGTTCTTAGCTTCTACACGATTGTATTGTAATCTGTACAGTAGTAAAATCACCTATGCACTTTCACAAAATAAATCATGTGTACAATGCTAATAAAAGATTATTATTATTACATATGTGTAATCTATTGCAACCTTGGGGAAACCAGAAATGTCACAGAAATCTGTTTTCAAGGCTTGTGGTACAAGGAAGGAAAAATAAGTATTTGAGGAAAAATAGGTATTGGGTGTTTGCCTACAAAATGCATTGAGCACAACTGGCAACGCACAAGAAAAAGCAGACTGGGAAATGCCAGCAACAATTATGACTTTAAAATATGCTTTCAAAAGATCTTAACAAATTGATGCAATTGTAAGTGTCGCAGTTGCCTGCAGCTTTCGTACATCTCATTATAATATTTGAAAACCTTCATTTGCACAATCTCTGTTCCCTTTTTTTGATATATGAATATATCATTTTTTTTTTCTTCAGTTCAGAACATGCTTACAAGGTACCAAACACTATTTGCATGCTGCATTAAGCACTATTGGGATTATTTTGAGCTATGCGCATGCATCAGCATACGAGAGAGGGAACACAGGTTGTGGATTTGTTGTTTTTCTTGTTTTATAGCTATTGAATGTTTGAAATACATGTATTAATCGGGTTGTTAGAAAAAGAAAAATGTTAATCAGTTGAATAAAATACTTATGCTGATGTCAGTGTTCTTAACTCATCAGACTGTCAAGGAGCTAGTTAAAGTCCTTAGGCCTGGTCAGATGTGGAAAATATACAAAATAGGTCTTCAGGCAGGATCTTTGTCTAATTTAGCGGTGGAAATACCAACTAGCTGTAATTTAATATTCTAAAGTGTGAAAGTCTGGAGACATGGAAGTGAACCAATATTCTGTCCAGAGCATTAAAATAATCAACGGATTCTAGATTAGAATGATATAACTGTGTAAACAAATGGAAATGAACAAGTGTGGGACTTTTCATAACTGTTCTACGGGAGATTCAGCTATATTTCAGAAAGATGAGGGCCCTACCGAGACACAAATATTGTAACTGTGACAGATGTCAGAAAAGAAAGGGAAACTCTAAAGATTGTAAAGCCTGTTTTTTGCACAGAGGAACATGCCAAACCTAGAATTAGCTCAGGAAAACAGATCCATATTCCTAATGGAAAATAAATAGTGAGAGTAACTTGTCTTAAGTGCAGAATCACGCAGAATGGGCAGCAGCTGTAATCGCAGAGCGCACATAGATACAGACACACACACACACACACACACACTCACACACACACACACACACACAGAGGAAGTTTCAGTACATAGCCAGAATTGGTTCGGCATACCTGTGGTGCTAAATACTGGGTGCCGGAACTAGTTCTGCTACCCTCCCTGGAGGAGAAGGGATCTAAAGCAATACTTTCATCCTGATTGAACGAACAAGGTGGAGATCTCAGTCAGAGAAGACAGAAGAAGACGACGTCCAGCTTGACCCGAAAAGAGGCCTGCGTTTCCTCCAAATAACAGCTGTGAACTTTTTGTGAACAAACCTTCTATTAAGTAAAACCATGGTGTTTCTTGGACCTACAATATTAGAATCTTACTGTTGCAGTCTGGTGATGTTTTTTTCTGAGAATTACCACATAACATACTTTTTTGATAACTGTCCAGGTGCAATGATCAAGTGAGGATGTTTAACTAAGATAGGTAATTAGAAAAATTTAGAAGTGTCAGCTTTCTAAAAAAAGGCTTTGAAAAACATATTCATATCAACCAAGCTAACACATTCTATGTTTTTTTTAGCACAATTTCAGTAATGCATTATACGTAGTGTTCTGCATTTTTATTTTTTTTCTTTGAACCATCAGTAAAAATTTGGGGGAAAAAATCTCAGTATACACACTTTACATGTGGAATATTATGCGGAAATAGTATCTACAAAAGGTATGAGCATGACATCAGCAAAAAGAAAAAAAAGAAAATTGACAGAACTGGGTGATGCAAGCCACTGGGAGACGCATCAAAAATCACACTGGACATTTCCATCAATGCTTTCCATATAAGTTTACCAACTCAAACCATTTACAGTATTGTCGCATGAAGTCACCGATACATATCTCTCTGCAATAAACAGTGGCTGTCCAGCAAAGCACATTGCTCTGAGTCATTAACACAGTCATTCTGCGCTTTCTTTTTGTTAAAGCGTGTGTAAAAGCAGCATACATGGATTATTGTCTTCAAGTTCACTTTATTGTTTTAGTTTAACGTGTCACTTATTTTTCAGTATGTTCTTTTATTGTCAGCGCAAACATGTACCTAATTGCAGCAGTATTCATTTTCTATTGAATATTCATAAAGTAATTTACGTTTTCTACCCATTCCTCATTCATTAAAAATATAATATTTTAGTGTATTTCAATTTAGTTACTATTCCCAGCAATTGCCACATTAATAAAGAGATAATGTGTTTGCGAAGTGACAGAGAAACATGTTTGAATGTTATTTGATCCTCTGACACCTAAAAGTCTGCTGTATCTTAGTATAGGGCTGCTGACTACAATGTTGGAGTCAAAATAAAACAGCATTTTAATCAAACTATTGTGTATTTCCTAGAAAACAGTACCAGGAAAATATTGCATAATAGAAAAAAATCGGGTATAAATCAGTAAAAACTGATGTCCAGTTAAAAAAAAAAAACCCTGTCATTTCTTGGTAAAATTCAGAATGAACCGGAAACGCTGAACCCTAATTATAGGTATATCAGCTTTCAACACATAGCATGACCAGATACAGTGACATCAATGAGTTGGAAGCTTTCAGACAGAAGTCAATACCCTACTAAATTGTTCTCAATCTCTGAACTCAACCTGTTTGTGACTTGCTGAACCCAACCTTTGCAGCTTGAATCCTGAATACAAACTGTCTGAAAACTCTCTTACCTGCTTGACATCACCTGACCACTCTGAATCAATTACCCCTCAGGACAAGGGTAAGCTCAATTCTCTGCCTGAAAAATAGATGTCTTCTATAGGTAGAATATGCTGACACTGTTAGTTTTAAACAGGTGGATAAGATTGTTTCGATAAGCCTGAACAACATAGTACTAAGCTCTTAGAATAGGATTGCACTCTTAAAGGATAGGACTGTGTTTTAAGCAAAGATTCTTAATAAATCTAGTCTCTCCGAAGGAGGCTGTTATCCTCTTATAATTATTGTCATGACTGTTTTTTTTTGTTCTTTTTAAAAAGTCTGTTGGGTTGCTTTGACTCATTTCCCTCGAGCCCAGAGCAAGAATATATAATCCACCAGGAGCAGCAGTAGCCATTGTGCCTGCCCTTATAAGGCACGAACATGACAAGCTGCTAGGAGGAGATCCATTACAGGCTGTTTATAACAAAGCAGTCCATGTACTAGATTGTGTGATACAGTATAATTGTGAATGAATGCACAAATCTGAAGCTGAGTAATTTAAGCATTTTCTGCTCTTATTCAAGTACGGGGCATGTATAATCCAATACCGTCTAATGGCTAGACTTACAAGTCAACCATATCTGACATTCAATTGATGCAGAGGCAATTAAATCTATGTTAATGGTGCTTTGTTCCCTACCATTTGTAAAAAACCTTTGGTAAACAACATTTTATTTATATGTGTATCAAACAATAACCATTTTTTACTTCCATCATCACTATGGGACTAATATATTTCCTCATTACACTTACTGTCAATTATTTTTAGATGGTATATCAATATTGTTCGATACTTCTTAGATACATATAATACAGAATAGTATAATTTTTTTAACTGTGTCACTAGAGTCCAGTGTCACAGCAGTAACTCTGCAATCTAGTGATTTCAGCAGTATCACTGATGATTTTCAGTTTTGAGTTGAGATACTTGGACTGTTTTAGGCTGCTTCATGTAACAACATTGCTCTTTATCCCTGTAATATCATGCATTTCTCAAACATGAGGCATTTCTTCTGATTGCCTAGTACATTCAGTTTATCAGGAATGTATTATTCTTTGTGTTTCACACATCCATCTTAAAAAATCAAACAAACAAAAGCATGACCAAAGTTTAGTGTTATGTAAAACATCATAACCATCAGAATATTTAAGGACTAGTTAATTTAAAGGAGAGTATGGCTACAGAATTGTCTGTTTGTTACTGAAAAGAACAATTAAGACATGCCGGTCAACTAATATTGGAAGAATTGTATCATTGTAGCTTAATGTTTTAATGGACTTTATAGTACTGTTAATTTAAAAAATGCAATGGCCATAAATGTTTTTTTATAGTTATACATACAGTATATTAATACTTAATAGTTACTGTATTAGCGAAGACACAGCTACAGGGAACACACCAATAATATGCATCATTACTCAATATGGGGCTTTAGCTATAACTATATCTCCATGTATCTTATTTATAAAGACTAATGCATAAAAGTGCATAGCAAGCAACTAAGCTCATTGATACATTTAATGAGTTTTGTAAAGATATTTATCTCTTAAATAATCCTTAACGTGACCTTCAGTAAGACATGCAATGCCTACAGTATGTGACTGTTTCTAAATCATAGTGAACTTTTGTGACAGACAGCGAATGAAGCTGAATCAACAGTCTCCCTCTCGACAGGTGAGGGCACTGTACAACAGGAACTGTGTGCCTAGTACTGAATGGTTGGGCAGTTCATTCCCGGGGGCAGTCGGAAGCCGGTCATTCAGGAAGCGGGTGGCTTCACAGTACCAGGAGTCATCGCTCTAGTACGGTGAACGAAGTTTCAGGCATGAATTGGTGGAGACGTGATTGAACTAGCTATCGCAGGGGGCGGGGCTTAGGGTACTTTATGGGGACGTGAAGCCATTATCAGTTCCTTTGTTGCGGTTGACGGGAGGAGACGAGGACTGTGAAATCATGAGTAAAGTGTTTTGTTTGTTTTTCATAACTGTGTACATTTGAATTTGCCAGACAGGTAATACAAATCTGGGAGCTGCCCCTTCAAGCCAGTAATAAACCCGGACTTCACTGCACCTGTACACAAGCAAGCAGCACTGTTTCAAGCCCCGCACCTGCACCCAGAGCATGCACTGTCCGGAGACGTGTCTGTATCTGTGTTGTGTGTCTGTGTTTTTGTATTATTATTTTGGGACTGCAACCCCTTGGTTTATACATTGGCAATACCCATAATTGCATAGAGCCAGCATTATTACACTATGTAACACAATTTTTGTTCCTGGGTAGTAAGTGTTATTTCCTAATTGCTTATGCCTCAAAAGTATAGAAAATGGCTATTATTCACCACAAACTTTGCTTTTGTGACCAGGACAGTGATATTTCAAAATATCACTATTTCCAATGGGAAGACGGGCAAATGTGTGTCTTTTCGTTCGCATAAAGTCAGAAAAAAAAACAACATATGAATCCAAATTAACATGTATTTATGCTAAAGTAATACAAAAATGACTACGAAAGATTTAGAAGTGAGTAGTTTTTGGAGATTTACGATTATACTGTATTTACAATATAATCGTAAATCTCGTAAAACTACTCACTTCTAAATCTTTTGTAGTCATTTTGTGAACTTTGTGCTTGTCGTTTTCTGGAGCAGCTGCATCACCCCTACACCTATGCACTGAAACCCACACGTTCACAACCTTCTATAAAACAAAAGCAATAATGTAATTAGTTTCAAGTGACTTTTCAGGATGGCTACTATACTGCATATCATACAGTATTTACAAGTGATGTACAAGTCACTTAGGATTTAATTATATTCCATACTCATTCATTTGTTATATTTGACCTTATCAATTAATAGCCGTCAAGTTGAATGCATTCATTTACATACTGGGTCATGATGATCATACTGGTTAAATGACATAGTCAGGGACTTGAGCCATAGAACCGACATGTATTTTTTCATAGAAACAGTAGTTTGTGCATTACAGGTACTCTGAAAAACACCACAGGGGAACATCCCAAATATATTTTGTAACAGGGAAAGCAAGAAATAAAGGGGGGGTTGACTTTTCACCAAATGGAATTTACATTGTACTGACCAGATAGTATAATACCGAGCTTGATTGCGAGCTTAGCAAAACCAGCCTGTATAATAGTTTTTTAGATTTTTTCTAAAGCACTGCAGTGTCTTATTTATATATCTTAATTGTCATCTTTAATTGTACTTCGTATAATGACAGTACAAAACTGACACTTGATGTGTGTTGTAAAAATAAAAAAATGAAAAAAAAAAACCAGCAACCAGAGACTCCACATGTGAGCGTCTTAACTAGTGTACAAAAGAGCCAGCCTTATTTTCAGGAGCAATTTAACATGCACTACATAACATGTGCCTGTTACATATTCATAGGAATGGAATTTGCATGTTTTGTTTTTCTTTAATTAATTACATAAATATTGTAGGGCTGCTCTGTTGACAGAAGATTTCTTTATTTGAAATCTTTTGTGGATTTCCTGCTTATTCTCCATTGGGTGGCTTTATATAAAAGGAGTAGTTAGGTTAATTTAACACTAAATTTATTGTTTACAGACAGTTACATATTATTCATAATAAGATGCATATTTTTACTTAAACAGCAATAGCAAGGATGCTAGATAATTGACTCCAGAGTGTTAATAAGTATTGCCAGAGTTTCTAGTTAATGGCAACTGCATAGGCTATCGTGGCTATTTGAAGTAATAATTAAACAAAAAAAAAACAAAAAACTTGTGAATGATGACATTATTTGTAATGTTACTGTTCAAAAAAACATACCATAAAAATGTGGACAATTTGGCTGTGTAATGTACTTACTCTTTCCATTGAAAACAGCTGCTGTTTTATAGTTTTTTACTTTGCATGTATGGGTACCATAAATGATTTCTGTGAGCAAACCCAAGACATTTGTCAGAAATATGGAACAGCTAATCTGTACAGCAGCAAGTCATGCTGTTTATACAGTATGAGTCTCTACATTAATGAGAAATGTATGTCGTGCCTAGTTTAATTGTAAACGGTTGACTTTACAGTAATGTCCTCCCTCATCATGTAACAAAACAGATGATCGATATAGAGGTTTACTGGTTATATATTCAATTTGTCATATGCCTGCCCTCCAGTAACTACAGCCTGATTATTAATACACACATGCTAAAGTATAATTTAAGATTTATGTCTCTTGTGAGGGACTTTAAATTATTTATTCTCCTTACGGTACTAAGAAGGTCATGGTGAATATTGACAAGGTACTTGAGATATATATATACTTTTTTTTTACTATAGTTCTCTTCTGTAAGAAAAATGTCAACTGATCCTCTGTTCGACTCCAGGTATTCTCTCTTTTTGACAAATGAAGCCCAAAATAATTATTGCTTAAACCTTTGGTAATGCATTGAAACAAATAGTATCTCTCTCAAATAGTATTTTCAGATTTGGAAACACACTATTTAGAGCTGGGCAAGCTGTAACCAGCCAGCTTTGCACAATGTATTATTGGCACTGACTGCTCTCCCATGAGCTATAAGCTCTGAGCTCTAGTTTTAAAGAAAATGAAAATAAAAAGCTCCTGTACACACAAGGTAAACTATGATGGTATGAAACAGAGACTAACAGAAGTAGATTGGAGTAAAATAGAGAAAACACCCACAGAAGAAGGATGGTTGTTCTTCAAAAATGTAGTACTAGAGGCGCAAAACAATTACATCCCTAAAGTAGACAAATCTAAATGTAAAACTAAATTGACAAAATGGTTTAATAGATCAATTAAAAAAAATATTCAGCGAAAAAAGGCACTTTACAGAGCATTAAAAAAGGACCAAAAAGAAAGTACGCAGAAAGAGTACACAGAACTGCAAACGCAAGTCAAAAAGGAAGTTAGAAAGGCCAAGAGAGAAATAGAAATTAACATTGCTAAGGGAGCTAAAACCAATTCCAAAATGTTTTTCCAATATTACAACAGCAAGCGAACATTCAAAGAGGAGATTAAATGTTTACGAAATACAAATGGCAAAATCGTAGATGAAGAAAAAAAAAATAGCAAATATATTAAATGATTACTTTTCACAAGTTTTTACAAAGGAAGATACGGACAACATGCCCCACATGTCATCCAGTTCCTATCCAGTTTTAAATAACTTTAGCATAACTGAGGCAGAAGTGTTAAAGGGACTAGGAGCTCTTAAAATAAACAAATCCCCTAGGCCGGATGAGATCCTCCCAGTAGTACTCAAGGAAATGAAAGAAGTAATTTACAAACCGCTAACCAAGATCATGCAGCAGTCTCTTGACACAGGGGTGGTACCGACAGACTGGAAAATTGCAAATGTAATACCGATCCACAAAAAGGGAAACAAAACTGAACCAGGTAACTACAGACCAGTAAGCCTGACTTCTATTATATGCAAACTTATGGAAACTATAATAAGATCCAAAATGGAAAATTACCTATATGGTAACAGGGTCCTGGGAGACAGTCAACATGGTTTTAGGAAAGGGAGATCGTGTCTAACTAACTTGCTTGATTTTTTTGAGGTTGCAACATCGATAATGGATAATTGCAAAGCATATGACATGGTTTATTTAGATTTCCAGAAAGCTTTTGACAAGGTCCCGCACAAAAGATTAATTCTCAAACTGAACGCAGTTGGGATTCAAGGAAACACATGTACATGGATTAGGGAGTGGTTAACATGTAGAAAACAGAAAGTACTTATTAGAGGAAAAACCTCAGAATGGAGTGTGGTAACCAGTGGTGTACCACAGGGATCAGTATTAGGTCCTCTGCTATTCCTAATCTACATTAATGATTTAGATTCTGGTATAGTAAGCAAACTTGTTAAATTTGCAGACGACACAAAAGTAGGAGGAGTGGCAAACACTGTTGCAGCAGCAAAGGTCATTCAAAATGATCTAGACAAGATTCAGAACTGGGCAGACACATGGCAAATGACATTTAATAGAGAAAAGTGTAAGGTACAGCAGCGAGGAAATAAAAATGCACATTATAAATATCATATAGGATATACTGAAATTGGAGAAGGAATCTATGAAAAAGACCTAGGAGTTTTTGTTGACTCAGAATTGTGTTCATCTAGACAATGTGGGGAAGCTATAAAAAAGGCTAACAAGATGCTCGGATACATTGTGAAAAGTGTTGAATTTAAATCAAGGGAAGTAATGTTAAAACTGTACAATGCACTAGTAAGACCTCATCTTGAATATTTTGTGCAGTTCTGGTCACCTCGCTATAAAAAAGATATTGCTGCTCTAGAAAGAGTGCAAAGAAGAGTGACCAGAATTATTCCGGGCTTAAAAGGCATGTCATATGCAGACAGGCTAAAAGAATTGAATCTGTTCAGTCTTGAACAAAGAAGACTACGTGGCAACCTAATTCAAGCATTCAAAATTCTAAAAGGTATTGACAGTGTCGACCCAAGGGACTTTTTCAGCCTGAAAAAAGAAACAAGGACCAGGGGTCACAAATGGAGATTAGACAAAGGGGCATTCAGAACAGAAAATAGGAGGCACTTTTTTACACAGAGAATTGTGAGGGTCTGGAATCAACTCCCCAGTAATGTTGTTGAAGCTGACACCCTGGGATCCTTCAAGAAGCTGCTTGATGGGATTTTGGGATCAATAAGCTACTAACAACCAAACGAGCAAGATGGGCCAAATGGCTTCCTCTCGTTTGTAAACTTTTTTATGTTCTTATGATAAAAGAAAACTAAAATAGAAGAATGTGAAGTACTGTAAAAAATGTCTTGCATTCTTTGTCCCCATTGATAAAATGGGACTGACATGAATACATCTTTCATTATGGTGGATATACTCCACCACATACCAAAAACAAAAAGATTTAGATTTAAAAAATGTGTTTTATAGTTGTAAATCCACACCAATTTTGCCAAAACCAAATTATTTCATATATACAGGGGGCAGGGGCGGCTCCAGAAATAATTCCTGCGGGGGACGGGGGGGTCGGCGGGGACAGCGACTTAGCCTCTGGGGAGTGGAGCCAAGGAGAACATTTTGGGGTGAATAAGCTCTGACAACCCTGAGCAGCCTCATTTTTGCTTCTGTAGCAGTTGTAATATAAATACATACATTGCTGATGTGGTTGATCCTGTATACTGTGCTGTTATTGTGAGTGTTTTATATAAGAAATAACTTTAATCAACACATGCTAAGCTATGCCACACAAGGTACAAATGAGAAATACAAACACAACATTTGTTTTACAAGTAAATGCATTATATTACTGTAACTTATTAAACTAAAATCAAATGAACAACACACAGATTTTTTTTTTTGTACTGTGCAAAGTTGGGAGTTTAAAAAAAGCAATACAAAGCAAAACAAAAAATCTCCCTGATGTCTGATTTTAAGAGTGTTGACTGATAAAGCTTAATTTAACAATTGGGTGTAGACTATGTAGAACAATAAAACATATTCATTTGGGTAAAACTGTTATATAACAAATTCATTCTTATAATCAGTTTTCAAAACATTTCAGTAAGTATTTCAGCACTAAGGAGTTAAACTACAATAGGATAATTAAATAAACAGTATCCATACTGGAACAAAATGAAAACAGCCATAGATATACACATAGTATATGAGATCAGTTTGCTGCTATGTTGTTTTTCTGGAACTGTATACAGGTCTGCAGTGTTGAAGTAGTTAAAATATGAAATAGCTTTACATGATTTGCCTATATTGTTAAAAAAAAAAAGAAAACCTGTCTACCGGTAAAACACATTACACACTTATTGGTTACAAATCTGATTATCTACTTATTTAAACAAAATGTAAATTAATATATAAAAGGCAGAAGAACAGGAACCTGATAAAATCAAACTCATGAAAGTAAAGTGATGCATATGAATTCTGACCGTTATGTTCGGTTCATTTATTTACCTACATTCCGAAGACATAACTTTCTGGACGCCTGCACGCTGTTTTTTTTTTTTATTATTATAATTTTTTACTATTACACTTTCATCCAAAGCGACTTACAGAAAAGTAAACAAAATATTAAAGTATATCAATTACAGGCAATAAAAATGCAAAAACAAAAACAAATTTAAATAAAGGAAAATACATAGGAATTTACAAATAAAGATTGAATAAGTGTTTTTTGAGAAGATGGTGGAAAGCAGTAAAAGATTGAACAGTCTTGTGGTTAACCGGTAGCTGGTTCCAGCACAGGGGAACATGGGAAGAGAACAAGTCAGCCAGTAAAGAATAATGGAAAAGGTGACACGAGGGATTGGAGATAGGAAGGGCCAGTATGATGAATTTTAGCCCAGGTTCATTCTCACCCCTAGGCTAATTCTCACAATGGGGATGAGGATTAGCCCAAGTTAAAATTCGCGGGGGTGAGAATTAGTCTAGGTTCGCCAGGGGTGAACATTAGGCTGTGACATCTGTCGCATAATTCTGAGTGGTCTCTCATTGGTTACTAATGATAATGTTAGAACATTTACAATTGTTACAAATTACCAGAGAGAAAAATACTAGTCTCTCTCTTGCTAGCCTGTAATTATAATTTACAACAAAGCTGTGTGCAGTGACAGTGCAGATTAGGCAAAAATGAATTGATTACACAAGTATCAGCTGGATTGCGCCAGCTACCTACACAATCTGTGTAATGGGCTTAAAAAAAAGTGGGATGGCTTTTTTTTAAGAGAAAGTAAAGAAATAAATTGTTTTCTAATAGTGATAGAGTCCTCTCAATGCGGGCTCTACCGTGTGGAAGATGACCTTGACTTTCGTTAGCGTCCTCGCCTACGGCTTGGGACGCATCACTCCAGTTGCGGTCATGAATGTGGAAAATGGGAACTGATTCCACGTTTGCATCTAATTCAGTGTTTGTTATGCAATTTTAAAAGGGAAAGTATTTAAAATAATTTAAATAAATAATCACACCTGCGTTCTGTGCAAATCTGTTATTGTGAAGATGTTATTGTTTTGTTTTTCTTAAGTGAATAAGTTAGCGTTCCTGTGTCTCTTAGTTTTTTAAAGCATTATATACAGACAAATAATAATAATAATAATAATAATAATGCCTACATTACTTTATATCATGACTGAGTATTACTAAAAGCACTTTAACTGAAAATGTTAAAATGATTAAAAATAGTCAGTTGAATAAGGCTGTCACACCTTATAAACCAAACCTCAAATGATTTACTCCAATAACATTGTCTTTTAACTTCCTGTTGTTCTTTTTGTAGCTAAATTAATTGACCAGTGTGCACTGTTTTATCCTGCAAAGATGCTTACACTGTCAGCAATACAATGATGTTGTACAACTTGATTCAAAACTAAATAGATTCAAAATAACAGATGCAGGCAGCTTTAAACAAATATAAGCTGTATCATAGTTTTCAGTGGAGACATGCATGCATTTTATGTAAACAGTGTAAAGCTATCTTCGGCTGCTAGTAAACATTATGTACATTTTCTTGTGTTTATGCTTGGAATACTGCTCTCAGCATTTTGCAGCACTGTCAGACCTAAATTTACAGTATACAGTAACCTGAGTTCAAAATTGTGGTGACTAGATTACAAAGCAACTGGTGCATTATATAAAATAGATGCCATAACTTCTCTTTGTCTTGCAGGGTAAGACTGTAAACACATCTGTTGAGTTGACTACTAATAAACCTTTAGAGGAAAAAAAAAAAAAAAAAAAAAATATATATATATATATATATATATATATATATATATATATATATATATATATAAACATGTATGAATAAAAAAAAATGACCACATTGGTGGTCTGGTCATTCTGGTCCATTATTAAACAACCTAGCCTTGTTTAGTACAAACATTGGTTGTGTAAAATATAGGAGGTTTGGTGGTCCAGTGGTTAAACAAAGGGGCCTGTTACCAGGCGTGTCTGGGTTCAATCCCAGCTCAGCCACTGACTCACTGTGTGTGACCCTAAACCTCTCTCTGCTCTGTCCTTCAGATGAGACAAACTAATTCCTCTGTAAGTGACTCTGCAGCAGTAGTTGTTGAGGCATAGTTCAACCCCTAGTCTCTGTAAGTTGCTAAATAATAATAAAATACTATTTTGGTAATAAAACTGCTTTCGATTTAGAGACTTTTATTTTCTAATAATATTATGCAATTGAAACATAGCAGGCTGAAGATATACTGTATATCGTCATTTGAAACAACAACTCTTTACCTACAGCTAAGGCCAAATGTTTTGCATCACGTAGAATGATAGGATTGAGACATAATTAAAAAAAAAACTATATAAACATAATTTAGATATTTTACGCAACCTTATGTAATCATAGGAACTACGAAATTATATTGCAAAAGTCTACTGGAAGCCATAATAAATGTGTAAGTCATGAGGCAAAGCCGAATAGACTCAACCACATGGGAAGGCCGGGAGCAATGGTATTGCGATAATGTGTACACGAGCGTCCTGCCCACTCGTGGGGCTAGGGCGTCGACGCCAAGTGGACCGTTGCTGCGGTGGAGGAAGAACCATAGTGGGCAGTGAGTCGTATTTGCTGTGGCAAAGAGATCGACTATGGCCTTCCCAAAATGTGGCCAAATGCGGTCTACCACCTGAGGGTGGAGTCACCATTCTGACAGCTGAGGACCCTCCCTCGAGAGGAGGTCTGCCGCCCAATTCACCACTCCCAGGAGATCCAGGAGATGAACAGCCCGGAGAGATAGCAGGTTCTTTGTTGTCCAGGTCAATAGCCGAAAGGCTATGCGGTGTAATCCCGGGGTCTGGTGGTTGACATACACTACTACAGACATGTTTTCTGTGCAGACAATGACATGTCTCTTCTGTAGCACTAGAAGGAAATGCTGGAGAGCAAGGTGAACCGCTCCCGCAGTTCCAGCGCGTTTATGTGCAGGGATGTCCAGCAAACCGACCAGGACCTGCTGACACCCCTGCCTGCCCAGACCGCACCCCAACCCAAGTTGCATGCGTCTGTCATCACCACCTGACGGCTGTGGATCATTCCCATCACTACACCTTTGTTGCCGATGAGAGGCTTGCCTCCACAAATGCAGGGTTTCCTAGCATACGCGCATATGGAGTAACCTCAGCTATATGATTGATGAAGCTGCGGCTATCAGACCAAAAAATTTCTGGCACAACACCAGTCGTACTGTTGATCCCTGTTGAAACAAGGTTAGGCTGTTGTGAATGGCAGTCACTCTGTCTGACAGGTAGGCTCGCATTGTAAGAGCCAGACCCAAGTAAAACGTACTTTGCATCGGTATTAACTGGCTTTTGTCATCGTTGAGGGTGAGACCCAGTCTCGCCAGATGCTTTGTCACAATCGCCATGTTGGCCACTGCTCCTTCCTGCGACTGGGAGCAGATCAACCAGTTGTCCAGATAGTTCAACACCCTGATCCCCTGCAGCCGCAAGGGGGTAGGATGGCATCCCTGCACTTTGAGAACTTAGCCCCCTGCATGGAGAGGCCGAATGGCAGCAAGGAAAACTTGAAGATGCTTCCCTGAAAGGCGAAATGGAGATATTTCCTGTGCGCGGGATGAATAGAGATGTAAAAATACTCGTCCTTTAAGTCCACAGTGGTAAACCAGTCACCCGGCCGGACAGACTGGGATGTGACGGTGTGTGACCATTTGGAATCTCCTCTCCCTCAAGAACCTATTGAGGTGTCTCAGGTCTAGGATGGGTCGAAGGCCACCATCCTTTTTTGGAACCAGAAAATACCTTGAATAGAACCCCTCCTTGAGAGGTGGGTTCTACGAGGTAAATGGCTTGTTTGAGAAGTAATTTATTTACTTCTTGCCTGAGGGCCAAGACCTGGAGAGGGTCGCTCACATATGTAACCATGATCCCTCGAAAGGGAGGAGGGCCTGCACGTAACCATGTGTACAGTGGTGAGCACCCAAGAGTCTGGGGTCTGTCAGTATTGTAGCTGGTGTTGTGAGAAGGGGTGTGTTTGAGTCCACAAGCCTTCAGGGGCAGCACGTAGCTTGCAGCATACAGACAGTTTGGTCTGAACCGTGTGCAGTCACACAACCCGGAGCAGCGCATAGCTTACAGCAGAGTGGAGCACAGCCTACAGACAGTATAGAGAGACAAGGTGGGTGGGATGTTGTATCCATGGAGTCTACTCGACAGTGGGGCTAGTAGAACCAGGCCCAGTGGAGGAAGCACAGTTTATTTTTTTAAACTGCAAGGCAGTGAAAGAAAACACACACTCACACACATGCACACACAGCAGAAGCTGAAGGGGTAGGGTTATACTTTTAATATTTTTTTTTTTTTGGGGTGGCCACGTCCACCAAGTGGGAGGGCGAGTCAATCCAGTGGCGTCGAGTCAACAGCGGGAGCAGCAGAGCTGGGTCCCGGTGGAGGAATCACGTGTCTCTTCTTTTTTTTTTTTTTTTGCATAGGAAAAAAGACAACACAAAATAGCAATGCTGTAGGGTTAACACTAGAACTACCGGAGCGGTCTTTTTGGTGCATCACGTTTTTTAAGTGCATTTTTCTCCACTGATTTGACAGCTAGGCATCTGTGCTTTTTTGACTCTTCATATATATATATATATATATATATATATATATATACACACACACATACACATATACACATACACACAGCTCTGGAAAAAATTAAGAGACCACTGCAAAATTATCAGTTTCTCTGGTTTTACTATTTATAGGTATGTGTCTGGGTAAAATGAACATTTTTGTTTTATTCTATAAACTACTGACAACATTTCTCCCAAATTCCAAATAAAAATATTGTCATTTACAGCATTTATTTGCAGAAAATGACAACTGGTCAAAATAACAAAAAAGATGCAGTGTTGTCAGACCTCGAATAATGCAAAGAAAATAAGTTTATATTCATTTTTAAACAACACAATACTAATGTTTTAACTTAGGAAGAGTTCGGAAATCAATATTTGGTGGAATAACCCTGATTTTCAATCACAGCTTTCATGCGTCTAAAAATGAATATGAACTTATTTTCTTTGCATTATTCGAGGTCTGACAACACTGCATCTTTTTTGTTATTTTGACCAGTTGTCATTTTCTGCAAATAAATGCTCTAAATGACAATATTTTTATTTGGAATTTGTGAGAAATGTTGTGAGTAGTTTATAGAATAAAACAAAAATGTTAAGTTTACCCAAACACATACCTATAAATAGTAAAACCAGAGAAACTGATAATTTTGCAGTGGTCTCTTAATTTTTTCCAGAGCTATATATATATATATATATATATATATATATATATATATATATATATATATATATATAATATATAATATATATAATATTTTTTTTTTTTTTTTTTTTTTTTTTTAAAACATCTGAAAGGGCATCTGGGTCCCAAACGTATTGAATACCTCTATATGACAATATGGGTACTTATGGCGTCGACAGTAAAACTGACAGTATCATTTTCTGCTAAAAACACTGTTTTATAGCCCAGCATTTGCAATAAGTCCAGTCCCCTTCCAACACCACCCCCAAGTCTCTTGTCAGTGCTCGTGTTGTAACTGGTTTACTTCACGTGTAACAAGCAGGCTGTAAAAAATGTGTCACAGAAAATATCCTGAAGGAAAACAAACAACATCAAAAAGTCTGATTTACAAAGAAATTAGGGGAAAATACAAGTGAGGAAATCAGAATTAACGGTAAGCACTGTTTGGTATGTTAAAATAAACACAGACGTTTCGTAGCGTGCGACGCTGCAGTAGTTTTATATGCATTTTAATATAACGTAACAGACTGCTGCGGTAGTTCTAGTGTTAAGAAAGTAGACTACAGTCGCCTGCCAATGTAGACGTTGAAAAGAAAAAAAAAATTAAATGGAGTGCAGTTGCTCAGCGTTTATTGCTCAGTCTTCAGAAGCCGAGTTTCTGATTCCGGGTAAGTGGTAAGCCAACTTCCAGCAATAAATTACAGGGGAGCTACCAGAAAACTCGTAGCGAGAGCTCTTTCATACAGATTCAATCACACAACTGGACCTACCTTACCTGCCTGATTTTAAGAAGCAAAATTGAAAGTGATCTCCGCGGACTACTTATTCCTTCAGTAGGTGGGACCAAGGACGTCACTCCCCAGAAAAGCTTATGGGCAGCTCTGACATAAAATGCTCAGTAAATACCTGACCTGTGGCAGGCATATCCCAAAAGCACCGACAGTTGGTCATCTTCAATTTGAAAGGGAGCCCCAATATTGATTCTTCTTCAAGCTGTTCATATTGTGCAGTTATAACAAAGAATACACATGAAAGCCCTCTTAAAAAACGTAAGTGGCAGCTCTGTGGTAAAGATATAATACCTGTTTTCTGTTTATTGTACAGCATTGTGGTACAGATTGATAATACATTTCCTTGCTTTCTTTTCTTTTTACTATATTCCATATGTTTTTACTTTTACCTTATACTCTACTGCAGTAGTTTCCATGGTTGCAAATAAATAAATAAATAAATATAAACGGCTGGCATGAAATGTGAAAAGCAATATGTATTTATTGATGCAAAAAGTCTACTATTCCCATTGAATTAATTCGGGTTACCACGCACTTTTATGATGGTGGTGGGGCATGATCCAGGGTTTATTCTTATGAAATGATACTATTAACTGTTCAGCTTACAGGAATTTAAAATACTTTCTCTACTCCCACCACTCTGCCCCCCGCCCCCCGCCCCCAGGTCACAGAATGTACAAGATTAATGAACTCCAAGTTAGCATATTCCTTCCATTAAGTGGAATGCTTATTCTTAAAGTTTCTTGATTTCTATGTGCTATCAGAATCCACAAACAGCATTGGTTTTGCCTGCAGTAGGTTGTTCTGATGACATCATGTTGCTTTGCTTTGTGAAGTAGAAGTAGAACAGGTGATTGAGCACAATGATTATGCTTAGTGCCATTAAGTCACCTTCCCAACTGGGACTTGGGCTCATTATCTGCAAAGTATTTTTCTTTCTCCTTGCCCATCACGGTTTAATTCCTTTACATAAGTCATGCCTCGGAATCTGTTACAAACCATGACTTTACATGTCATTTGGCATTGTATTGTTGCCTTCCAGGTCCTTATCTGATCACGTCACCTCAATTATGACAGTTTATCCTCCTCTAACGTTAAATACCCTTACTTGCCGTGTTAACCCTTTATCTATAGGTTACCTTTGTTCTGTGTTATTCATTCTGACGAAACCACCAAACAAATCATAAATGGGCACTTTGTATTTCACTGTATAACCAAAGGTTACACATGTACTCACCCCACCCTTCCATTTTCAATCACATTTCTGTACTGTGAAATCTCAATCTTATACACGTCTAAGTTTTTAGAGAAGTGTCAGGGATGCTGAACCCACAGTCACATACAGAGCAGAGAGAATAAAAATCATTCTCCATTCTTTTTTTCTTGCTATGCATGAAGAAATATATTTAATTCCCAATACCTTCATCTGTTTAAGATTATTTTTTAACTTTCTCCAGAGTGACCTTGATACCATCACCCTGCTGCCATACACATTTATCATACTCCTTATTTACACATACATTACTTGCTCAATGTTGATTAATCCTGCAATGTGACTTTCATTTAAAGCACAAATACAGTATTTCATCTTAAATTTCAAAATATCACATTTTTTAATTTGTCAGTTTTTCATTAAGTATATGGAAAACACCAAATGGTATGTAATTCAATATGTTATCGGAATGTTATTCAGCAGGTTTCTTTTGACTTTATGAAGCCAAATTATTTAATTCTATAGGGTGAATCTATAAAACCTTTGACCATAGTTGTACATCTATATATTTCTGAGTGTTTGTCTCCAGCATTGCAATAGTGAAAGCACACAATTGTATTCATTGTGTGTGTGTGTGTATATATATATATATATATCTATATATATATATATATTATACTTTAATGCTAAACGCTGAAGCCTGACATATGTAAGTCTGTAAAATTTGTTATGATGATGTCATCATAATGTTGTCACACAGTAGCATAGAATTTACAAACACAGTCAGCTATTTAAGCAACTAGAGCACTCTTGAAGTAATTGCATCTTAGTGGTTTGTTATCTGAGAAAAACTGCAGTTGTAGAATTCACAGGTCACTGTGTCGAGAGAATAATGGGGGAAAAACTACATCAGACAAACAGAATGGCAAGATGCAGCCTGCTTGAATAAGTTTAAACTGTTACATTTAAAAATACATAAATGTATTGAAAGATCATATTGCAAAAACAGATTTAAAAGGTTATCTTAATAATGTAAAATCAGTAATATTTACATGCACAACGTGTACCGTATATGATTATTTTCCATTGAGAATGACCCTTCTAGCTATGCTTACATATGACTTTAAATTACATTATTAAAATCTTGTCTACTGTTCATGCACACATGCCAACAGTCCTTATGTGGTTGGGACAGTCCCAATTTCCTAGCACATCATTTCTCAACCGGAGGTCCACAGTGAGAAACTATGAAATGCAAAACATGTTGGACCCGAAAGGGGGACAGGGGGTTATTTCTACATTCCCGTCATTTGGAGGAATTCTGTGAAAACTCAAATGTGGCCATGAGCATTGCAGTGAAGGACATTATTTGTGCCCCTCACAGCCCTGGAGCAGCAATTTGGTGAATATTTTGCCGAGTCTGAATCATGGCTGCGTAACAAAATGTGGATGTTTTCCTATTCAGAGAAGGAAGAGGAGCAACTCAAGGAGCTTTCCAGGGACAGTGTGTACAAGAATCAATCTTTCACAAATGAATGTATTGCTTGATTTTGTATTAGAATTCAAAATGACCTGTGTGAAACTGACTTCTCTTCCTTGACTCCTCTGAAAACAAAATACCACTCTTGACTTCAACTAGAAAATTTTTTATACAATATACAGTAGTACTTTCTTTACTTTTTTAATGTTCTGAATTACATTCCAAGAAAGCAACAGTGCATGTAAGAATACTTTTCTAGGTCAATCATTAACCCGCTTTAAGTGCTTTTACATCCATTTTCAAGATCTCACAAAAACTGTATTCAAATTCACGATTTTCATGATTTCCATGACCTCTGTGACAAAACCGTAGCCGATAATGCACTAAAAGTCTAACTAATACTTTGATGTGCTTGTCAATGATTTCTAATCTTATTTTACAATCATGATTTATGTTGTACTTGTGATTCAATACTATTTCCTTAATTCAGATGTTATGAAAATCACAAAGAATGTCGACACTGAGCAAACTGGAATATCCAATGTGCTGGTGTCAAAACACTGTCATAAGGAATAACTCAGTTTAGCCACATTCAGACGTAAAGAAAGACACAATAGTTATACACTGTACTCCATGTTAATAAAGCACACTTTGTATTTACAGGAAGTGTTGCCTATTTATTTATTTTTTTGATGAATAACAAAGGATTTGCCTCTGGAATATGTGCTGCCTAGTTCTATTTTTTGCTGGCTATGTACCAGTTATTTTTATTGGAATAAAATAACACTGTATGATTGCAATTCATTATATGGATGAACTGAAGGAACATGGTAGTTTGTGATACCAAATCAATAACACAAACACAGACTGCACACATATTCACCCTAACATTGGTACAGTAATATAATGCTCAGTCTTCTGTTTATTATTGGAATTCTGCTGTACTTTTTATTTTACTGCATTAAGGCCATTGCACGTCTCCAAACCGTCCCCTTATTCATAATATATACAATTTTAAATGATTTGGAGTCCAAAATCAGTTGATACAACAACTACATCATTGTTGTGCCTAGTACAACAAGAAATACACAACCTTGTTAAAATAGTGTATAATATGTATGTACATTATATTAGATTGAAGAAGACATGAGAATATCAAGTTTTGTGGCACAACTCTACACCCGAACATGAGGCACCAGTGAGACAGGAGGACTCCTGACCTTTTGGTGGCAACCTCAAACTATTCAAAGTGCCTTTTCTGGCCTTAGGGTTGCTTGTGGAGCATCCATGTAATAGAACAACATCCTCTGTGGCTGCTGATGTCATTGGCAGTTAATTTGACTTAATTCCAGAAGATAGGACTCAGCAGTAAACCAAATATATGAGGTAATTGTATGCTCAAGGATATAATATTTATCAGTATGAACCTGTTTGGTTGAATTATTTAAATCTGCTTTGAATTACCTTAACAGTGAACTATATGGATGACTGATCTAGGGGGAAGGGGGGCTATGTAGCAGTCTAATACTGGGTGACACATTACTATGCATTGTAACTTCTGATGCCTGAAATTATTGTTGCAGGTTAATTCTGCAGGAGAGAGCCAATGAGGTGCAATCGTTTAGGAAGATGAGAACAATAAGAGAGGGGGAGAGTGGGGAGGTGCAGGAGGAGCAGGTCCACCGAGAGGATGGGGATATCTTTTTAAATATGGAGAATGTTTTAAAACAAGTAACCCTGCACAAGACCTTTGCGTTCCCACCACCACATAAAAATAAATAAATACAGTACTGTACACCAACCCGATTTGAACTTTCACATTTCATATTTTACTACACCAAAAAGTTGAAAAAAAGGCATAGGAATTTTATGTTTTTTTTTTTTTTTTTTTTTTTTTTTTTTAAAGACAATCAGAATTAAAAAATATTCGGTTATATGGCTTCAAATACACAGACACACACACACACACACATATACATGTTATTAGTCAAGAGTAGAGATGAGCAGTTTATTTTTGGCACGGGATAAATCAAATTGTGTAAAACACCATTAAAATGTATTTTAATGCTAAAAACATATTTTTATTTTATGTTAAGTATGCTTCCAATTAATGACTATTACACATGTGAAGTTTGTACAAAAAATGTATTCACTTACCTAAAAAAGGTTGAATACTGTAAATAACTTAAACGTAAACCATCCTGCTGTAGATTTTAATCGAGATATTGAAACATCTACATGTCGTTGACAGTCTCCTTCAAACCCATTATCAAAATACTGTATTAGTTGAAACGATCTTCCTCAGACACTGCTAAAATTGCAAGTCCTATTGCTTGGCTTAGAACACTACAGTCCTGCCCGCAGGAAAATTCGTGCCCGCGAAGCCAGGCCATCGTGCCCGCGGCAGCTGTTCTTAAATTATGGGTCGTGAACACATTTCTAGGGGGTCGTAGCGTGGAAAAATAAAGAAAGCTTTAAACGTGTTTTCCAACAGATGCGCCACAGCAGTCTGTTGACAGTGTTGCTTGCTTATGCTGTGCCTGTACGGCTTCTGAGTCAAGATCAACCAGTTGAACATCTGCATTGTCTCTGCGGTAGTCCAATCATAAGTTAGTTGGGAGGGACATAAATTGTGTCTGTTTCAGTTAGCGGTACTGACACTAAATTCAACCAATAGAAGAGTCATATCTGCCAACTTTTTGCCGCTGTCTAATCATAAGCAAGCAGAGGCCGTTCACGGGATAATACGTGAAAATTGAAGGCGTGTAAGTAGCCAATGGGAAAGTGAAGGCTCTGACAGATGTCCAATCATGCGTGAGCAGAGGCAGGTGTTAATATGCCAGGTAAGCACTGAATTTCGCAGACTTATTTGAGAAAAATAATACATTTCAGTATGTACAATTTAATTTTCTATCTGTATATATTTTTATTTCACCAGACATGGGAAACACCGTAGTGCATTTAGTTACGAATCCACTTTCTCTGAATTATTGTACTGGAGATGCGCGATCTTTTAAACAGTAGTGTTTTTTTTGTTTTGTTTTGTTTTTTTGTCAAATTGAAACAAAGCGAGACTCTATTTATCTTCTTATTTTACTTTATTCGTGGTTATCTGTGTAAACATGCTATTTAAAAATGTCTGCATTGCATATTTTATGTAAATTATTTAACGAATAAGCGCAGCACGCACAATTACAGACTTGGCTTTATCAGAGTGAGACAAGAGTTCCCGCTAATATATAAATACGCTATGTGTATGTCTCGAGAAGGCAGAGCAATAGTCAGCGTGCCCGCAAACAGATCAATCAAAAGATCAATTTATACCCGTGCCCAAATTACTTTGAGGACCACTGGCTTAGAAGCATGTTTGCAGTAATTACCAAGTTTGTATAAAGCCAAGCAAACACCTCTGTTATTGCAATAACCTATCCGTCAACGTGATTTTGCAGGAAAACAAAAACAAAACCACTGTTGGCTAACTGCAACAGAACCTAAATTGTATGCAAACTCCAGTCGTAATTTTATTTCAAAGCAATAGGAAGCTACAGCATTATAAACACACATTCTGCAAGATGTATTTAATTGTAAAAACAAATATAAATATTGCAATCTATCGTGCTTTAACTGTATAATTCCATCTGTTGTCTTTATCACTGAAGCTGCCGTTTGGTTTCATCATCAAGCGATTGCAATACACAGTAAACGTCATAATGCAGTTCCTTGGGCTGATAAGTATACTCCAAAGTCGGATGAATGTGGTACAGTGTGTGCCGGGGAGGGGAATGGGGGCTGGGGAACAATCAGTCCGCAGGGTCTATGACGGCTCCCGGCGGACCTGGGGAGGAGTACTTTATGGATGTCACAAAGGGCAACATGCAAACTGGGCAAGGATATACATATTCAACACTTTATTATACCTACAATGATTCTAAGAGAAACAAACTTTCAAAACATGTTTAATCTAGTGTTAGTCACAACAGATGTGACAACAGACAGAATAGATGAAGCAATTAAGGTGGCCCACCACGGTTTATGTATACAGTAGTTCTACAACTTTGTTTTTTTTCTTCGATGCAATTTATTAAAATGGTGTGCTTTGTAATTCAGGCTTAATGAGACCGTTGCTGCTGCTGAATATTGTAAAGTTATTACATGGTGCCAATTTCAAAATGTGGTATGAAAGCATTTAATAACATTAGATTAAAAAATGGGTTTTATAATATGATAAAATAACATACCTGCATTGACCAATATGCTTGGGTAAATCATAAGATTAACCACTAAATGTCTGAAAAATAATCTATTTCATCATAATTTCTGACATTTACCTTTTTTTTCCATTAAAGAACTGTATATATTTTAGACATTGGAATGCTTCATACATATACCACCCTTTTTTTACATGCTGGGCTAATACTTTTAGGTAACTAATATAAACAAAACAAAACACTGCATGCTTACTATATATCAAAATTTATACAAATCATAATCAGCCAGATAAAAATACTACTATGAACAGAAATTACATTAATTATTCTCTATTTCCCATGTCACAGGTCTTCTCTAAACAAACAAGGGCAATTTATAAAATACTGCATTCATTTCCACCTCACTGGTTTGCAGAAGCAAATAGATTGCAGCCACATGTGAATTCAGATCAGTAATCACTTTCCTTGCAGTTGACGCCCACTCATACTTTTAGATCTCACGCTAAGGCTCACAAAAAGTATGTGTGTCTACTTGGAGTTCAAATGTTTCAGTATGCCTGCTGGCTGCCATCTTTAGTGTCCACAGATTTCTTATGTAACAGCATAAAGGCCAGGACCTGGAATAGCTTACGCTTTGGCGATTCAGTCTTGGATCTTTCCAGTTAAAGTAAAAATGTAAAGCACAGTTTCAAACAAAATAAGGAATTGTAATACTCCCATTCCTCACTCTCAGTTTAGAATTTAGAACAATTTGCATATTAACATTTCTGGCATTTTACCATAACTGTCATAACATTTGTATTAATATTTGAAAAGGACATAGAGATAACATAATACATATTTTACAGAATGTGTTACCATCTCTATGTAAACACTCAGTAATAATGTTCTGTTTTCTAACCTGCGATTTATCTTACTGTGTAGGTGGAATGCTATCTTTGAAATTCCTTGTTACAATTCTGATAAACTGACACTGCTTGAATAAGATCCTTTATAAATTAATGTTAATATTAAAGATCAGTATTTTCTACAGTAATAATGTCACACATATGTCAGTATGTAAGTTTTAGTGGAATTAGTTTGTTTGCACTGTCCTTCAAGGGAACAAGAGCACTATGGAGTGAGGATACAAACAGCTCATCATAACACCCCCAGGACCACATTTGTAATAAAACAGATTTTCTGGTTAAACAGCAGCAAAAATAGGCTGTGTGGAATCATGAGTTTCAGTTCCTGGTTTCTGTGCTTTAATGTTGTCCTGTAATAGCAAAAGTGTGCATTAGGGGATAACCGTTAATGCATGCCACTTTGCAGTATGTAGTAACTGGTGTTGTGAGCACCTTCATTTTAATATTATTTTCCAGCAGTAATCACATACATGGAAACTAGTTGATCAGAACTACAGTTATAATATATATATATAACTAATCTGGTACTGTAGCTTTAATTGGAACGCTCACTGTGACGTTGCTACTCACTGCTTGTGTTTTCGAATTACCTTCTTCAGATCGGGTTCGGATTAAGTGAATGCTGCATCGCAATTGGGTCATTTGCAAGACAACCCCACTCTGAACACAAAAAGATATTGGAGTTCTAAAATGTAATTTAACAGCAACCTGATGTGGTCGGCCCGATCTAGATGGGGGCGTATTTTGGATTGGTGTCCTAACACACACACACACACACACACACACACACACACACACACACACACACACACACACACACACACACACACACACATATATATAGTGAAAATGATTTTTGTGGCCACATTTGTAAATACAGTATCAACAGTGTGTCATGAAAAAGTACAGTAAATCACCACAACCCAATCCAATCCACCATATGCAAGTCTGCAAAAGGGGACAACAAGGCAAAACAAGGAGACATGACTGCTTGAACTTCAAACTCTGTTAACAGAGGATGTATGAGTGCTTTTCTTTAAGTGAGGGACAGACAGAGTGAGGAGTATCCCGCTGGCTGTTTTTTTGTTTTAGAGCAATATCTGTCTCTTGGGTTTAAACATGCGACCTTGTTCCAGAATGAATCCTGTATTATGAATAAAAAAGAAAACACATGACTGCCCATATTGCTAAGCAATCAGCAAATTAAATAGCCTATTGTTATTTGAGATACATGACATCTATAGGCCTGGCAGTTAGTTTGAAGAAGATGTATCACACCTACATCAAGACCAACTCAAGGAACTTATTTCCTTTAAGTGGATGCTGTCTGTTTGATTCAATGCAACACCATATTTACACTCAATTTAAGTGGGTAGTATGTTTATACATATCCCACAATGATACAAGCTTCCATAAAATAGGAAGTTTACATGTGAATAACATGTTCAAGAAACCATGGCAAAAAGACTCACTGTATTAAGGACATCAGAATCTCAGTTTCCAGTCAAAAAAGTGCTACTTTGAAACTTCATCTATTACTAAACACGCAATTTGTCTTTTTGTTAATTTATTGTTTTCATATAACTCTTTCAACACGTCTTGTAAACTACTAAATTTATAAATCATTATTTTTGGCAGAGGTTATGAAACTATTTAATTTAATTATGAGAATCAGGATCTGAATTAGAAAAATATGTCAATGTACTTTATACTTTTTAATGGAGCAACTTATTCTCCTCAATCCATGGATGTCTAGGACATGTCTTCATGGCAATATGACCTCCATAGTTGCTTGTTCATTCCACACTACACCCTCTTAACACTTAATTCAATGTAGCTCTTTATTTTCTCTCATGCAGAATTAAAATGTCACTTCCTTTGATTTTTACAGCAGTGAATCTTTTTCACAGGGTCATTGTCACTTTATGACCCTTTCAGACCACATTAAGTGTTTAGACATAGGTAAGACAGAAAATACAATGTAGTGCTAGATTTAAAATGTACATAAGGAATCACAATGGACTGGGTAACACATTGCCATGTATATTATTAAATGACAGCAAGAAATACCACACTAAATTATCTCTAGCTTCTGTATAAATGGCTTCTTTAACACAATTCATACTGCTTGTGGACTGCTCTTACATTGACATCAATGAGACGGAACAATTTGTGATCTAACTGCTCTGCTCTGCCTTTAACTGACTGAGGCGCGAGACAGAACCATGGAATGGCTGATTTATGAAGGCAAAGCATCCTTAGCATTTATATAGCGGAAATGTTGGAATGCTTAATTCATTGTGACACAGCCTACTCTGAAGAGCAAAGTCCAAACAGAAAAGTAAACATCAGTTTGTATTCCAGTATTTAAACCCCCCACATTAGCGCCACCCCAGATCATCTGCACAGAAGACATGTCAGTGCCCGGCACAGTCCCTTAAGTAATGAGATTGTTTACTTGACAAAAGAAAAAAAGATGCTCTGTCTGAAGTGACTGGTCTGCAATCACAGTGCCCAATTAAAAAGCTACTCCAGTAGATCAAATCATTTTAAACAAGGAGCATTTATTGTATATTAGACCCCATCCATATTTTCTTCTGATTTTTGATAAAGCAAGCAATCACACACACACACACACACACACAGAACTAAAGTTAATAACAGTAACAGGAAGCCAGTGGGGTATACGGTATGTAGGATTCTCCCTGGCATAATTACAATAGCAATGCCCTGCTCTAACTAATAATTACTTCTCAATTTATACAACTGCTCCAGTTTGAAGACATTTCTGACTATCATGTAAGCCCCTTTGAAAGAAAGGGCATTGTGACCCCGTAACACGGCCCCGCCCCGCCCCGCCCGCCTCCCACCCACCCCCACACCACCACCATCGTCTAACGGACAAAGAAGTGTTTCTGAATTTAAAAAGCCCTTTCACAAGAGGGCTTTAGCTATTTAACGTGGGTTATTTATCCATCAACACACAGACACACTGGGGTGTACTCAGTAGATCTAAACAGCAAGGGATCTAAATACTACCACCACTACATGTTTAAAATAGAGTCAATATAAAAATCTAATCTCTAACTCTAATTGTACAATGTAAAATTGTACAAAACAGGGATTCAAAGAGAGTTAGGGACTGAAATATTACAGTTACAGACCATAAACAACTCACATTTACTATAATTGTGGAGGGCCACTAGAACTCTGGGAGTAATCTGCTCAAGAGAGTGGGTTTAACAGTTAACATACCTGTCATTTTGTTTTTCACTGTTAGCATCCTGACAACTTTTTACACTTATAACATCAAAATCAGTTTCAAAGCTCTATAGGTACGTTATTTAAACAGTTGTAGCAACACCTGGGGTCATGTATCGTTATACTTTATGGAACCCTGCTACTTACTCTTTAATCTCCTGTCACTGTTTTCTCTGTGTTGATTTTTCACACCTTTACTCTTTGATTCTAATACTTAGTGTTGTCAACTTTCCACCCCCCCCCCCGCCCCAAAACACCCACACCCGCACACACACACACACATTCCTAGAAAGCAGAAAGCATTTGTTTTCAAGACAGTAATGCAGTAATCTTTAAAGGCATAGCTAGCTACATAATAAATTTCTGAAGCAAACAGCAAGCCTGGCGAACCATCAGGCTGGAAGGAAGCTATGTGATTAATGGGGTTATTTTTCTGTAATTTCTTATAATGCCTTGACATTCCATTTCATTGCAAAGGGAATGACAATGCTCTTCAGTTTAAAGGATTTATCGTTCAGATTTACAAACAAGTAATTTAAAATGTGAATTCCGTAACTCAATAGCTCTTCGTGTTCTGAATATAATTAGTATTGTTCAATTAAAAAAAAACTTATCAATCTTTTATGAAACTAATATGTTAACCCATGAAATACCATAGACTAACTTACTACTCAATACAATGTTAATGAGTTGAATAGAATACATGCCATCTTCCTGATATTGTTTTATATGTTGGGGTATAAAATTGACCATGTTCACGCCCCCCCTCCGAATTACTTTAAATTGTTAAAAAGAATGCATTTAAAATAAACAGAATTTAATGCCAACAATAAAATATCTGTCTTTAAAAACACTGTTTTGGAGTCCACTACATATCTAACAGGGAGTACAGTATACACAGAGTAGCACAGCAATTTATGTGACATGCAGTTCCAGTGGCACTCAGCTTGTAGGACAGAAGTGCAGCTTAATAGTGGAAATGTCCACCCAGTGTTTTTAACACTTTTTAAGTTTCACAAAGAAATGAGTTTTGGAATACGAAAATAAGCTAAATCCTGTCCTTAAAACCAAGTTGTATTTGAGTTACCGAAATTGGCTTCACATTTAATATAATTAGTATTATGGAAAAAACATATATTTAATATATGGAAGAAATGTGTGATCCTTATATTTAATATATATATAGGCCCCTTTTTATTAAAACATGGGATATAGTTAAAATATATTTTATTCTGTAATCCATATATTTATTTAATATGTTGAAAATATATGGTGCACCTATATTTTCATTAGTCTGTAATTAAATATAAAATAAATATATGGATTACAGACTAAAATATATTTTAAATATATAAAAAAGGGGCCAATTTCTATATATGAAAAGTATAAAGATCAGACTTGTCTACCATATATTAAAATATATGTTTGTTCCATAAGGGCAAGTTCAAATAATTGGATTTTTAAATAAAATGCAATTTTTATGTTACAGCAATCAAGAGTCATGCTAGCTTTTGTTCTCACAGTTTTGTTAAGGGCTGGGCTTTAAATCATTTCCTGAAATGGGCAGAGAATATAGATACATTAGCACTGGGAACATGTATTTGCATGCTGAAATGAATAAAGTGAGACTTCTACCTCACAAGTCTCTACAGATTGCTTTGGATGTGTCCGCCTTGAGCTAGCTACCAATAAGCTACCTATAGGGTTTCAAAAGAATTATCAGTGTACCTAACTCAATCACAGTGTTGTTGCATGGCGCCACTGACTATACACCCATACTTGTGTTCTAAAGCCATATTATGACTTAATTAAGTTCCAGGGACCCATCAACCTCCAGCAATGCAGTTCCCTACAGGACCCCAGAGTAGGAAACAATCATCTTGCAAACAAACACGAGTTTAGAGTCAGGGCCTGGTCACCCTGTTGCCAAGCAGTCTAGCACTGGAAGTCAGGGACCAATTACTTTATGAGTAAACAAAGTCTATGACCTTCAATATGTACTCAGATAACAGTAGTTGACTTTAACATTGTTAGCAAAATAGAGCCTTTAAAAAAAAAAAAAAAAAAATAATATATATATATATATATATATATATATATATATATATATATATATATATATATATATATATTCATAATAGAAGTCCTAACTTGTTACATATATGACGATGCTGTTGAGGTATTTTTACTTTCCGTTATGGTTTTATAAATATGCGATATTATGACTTTAAACCCATATTTTATTCTTTTTTTTATCTTGTTGTTCAGTGGTCCTGTCAATAAAAGAGGACCTTCACCTACATAAAGCCACAGGAAAAAAATACACTAAAGACACACTATAAATTGTTTTTAAAACTTTGGTACAAAAATTGATCTATTCTCTTGATTTATACAACAGGGTTATTGAATTCCACCATTTAGATGAATTGAATAGGGTAACCTTTTTTCCTTAAAGGGTTAACTGTTGATTTCAAATCAATTTACTCTTTTATTTATTACCTTTTTATTAGCACTGGGAAAGTTAACATTGTCAAACATAGCCCCTGTGTGTGCCTTTATTTTACAGCATGACCTTACAATATGTAACACGTTAAAATAGAAAAATATCCCAGGAGTAAAGAATAAGTTGTGTAGGACTTACTTTACCCAGTGAATTAACTACAAAACAAAGGATGCCAAATAATAGTTCAAGTTAAACATTGTTTTGTTTATTCCCAAAATAAACAGTACATAAAGTTGACAATGCATTTTATTTTTTTTCATTCCTTATCATTACCTATTCTTCACAGTACACAGTGGCCATAGACAAGTTTTCATAAAGTAATAACATGAGGTTTACTTGTGTCTTTTTGTAGCTGAACAAGCAAACGAAAACTGAAATTTAACTTTAAACACTTCAAATAAAACAAACGTGGGAATGGCATTGTAAAATGAAGGGGGAAAAAACGCACCATTTTGGGTCTCATTTATTACATTCCACATAACAAAAAGTCGCAAATATATATGATTATATATATATAATATAATTATAATTATATATATAATACTGTATAGTCTACATAAAAATCACTACACAGCATTTTCAGGAACTTGGTTATTAAGTGAGGCATTTTAGAATAACATGCTTGCCTTTTTTCTGTCCCATGAGATTCTGGCTTGCTCTAAAGTAGCACAACGCATTTTTGTCCAAGATGGCTTTCCATAAAGATCACTAATGGTGCATGCGCATAATCTTGTTTGTTTATTTTTTGCTGTCTAAAACTTTTAAATAGAGGCTCAAGAGCTGCAGTGTTGATTCTGTGTATAAATAATAATAAATGATATAAATAATCTCACATATCACAAAAAGCTCTTTTTCATTTGCCATTTTTTGAAAACTTGCACAAATTCTGGTGAGGCAGTAAATAAGTGCAAGGTATTTTTGTCATTTGTAGCGAATATGAACATCTGATTTTTGTATCCAACACATGCCAAAAAATATTCTTTCGAATATTAGGATATTTGTCCCACTCCTAGCACTAATACATACCCATATTTTTATTACATTTTTGATTATTATCTCTGATTTAAATTTCCTTCTTTAATTGTTTCACTGTCAATTTTGTCTTAGAGTTTTTTTTATAAATATGCTCCTTTAATGAGACTTTGTCAGAAGGCTGTGATTCAACTGAGTCTAACTCAGTAGTGTAACAATATGGTTGATTGTATAATTAATGTTTACAGCATGAAATTAATGATCTGGTTGGTTATTCATTCTTGTGTCTTGCAGTATGATAAGTGTGATATGTATAATAACCCAAAGAAGTGCGTGACATAGGTAAAGTGGAACCGTTACAAAAAAAAAACCTTATAATAAAAACATTACAATTAATGACATGTGTCTTTTAAAGCTTTCCAAGTAAAAACAACTAGAATAAGAAATCACAAAGAGTATATTGGGCTAGATTATTTTTTCTATACAAAAAAAAGGGATTTAAATACAGTAGTCTCTGCGTATAGGAACAGCCCCTAAGAAAACACTTCACCTAAGAGAACACTGTTGTGGTGAAACTAATTTTTCTCATTGTAAATGCTCCGCCTAAATGCTCTGTGACTATCTGTGTAGTTTGAAATTTGGACATTGAAAAGAATTTTGTGAAATGCCGTTTTAAAACCTTGAGATATACCTTTGCTTCTATGACTCGATCCCACATATTGCACAGTTCTTTTCCATGTCCTGTCCCTGCCTATTTATTGGCTGAGCACTGCAGAGGCGTCACATTCCAATTTCAAACTACAGATAGACACAGAGCATTTTGCTTATTTGTTTTTAAGCTACTGACTGTCTCTGTTTAAACGAATACTATTTTGTTTTTAGCCGTATTTTTATTTTCATCAGCAGACGCGCTCTGAATGCAAGTACAGTGCTAACGTCATTTCCTAAAATTATATTAAGCCAGGTTTCGGGTAAATATACAAAGAAAAAATGTAGTGTATATTTTAGCACTGCAACAGGACCATGTATGGAATCAAAATGAATGGATTAAAGAATAGTAATTGTTTTGTAACAATTTAATTGGTTTAAAAACAAACAAGATTATCCATACACTAATGTTCACAGAAAATAAATATAAAAAGAGAATTTCGACAAAAGCTGCCGCGAAGCATTGTGGTTTACAGTGAAAATGTTACCCATGTAACATTTTTTCCCCCAGAAAGCAGAAATGCAGAAATCTGTTAATGTTTCTCTTGTGAGACTGGGTTGGATATTCATAATTAATCTAGAACTGCTGCTGCATTTTTAACGCGGTGTATAGGAGTGCTGTGTTAATTTAGTTTGACAGTTTGTTAACGCCATTTTGTCTGTTACGTTATTATTATAGTTTATTAACATACACTTGCCTATTACTTTTCTCTTACTTGTTCTATTGATTTCATATGTTGATGCATGTGTGCCATGACAAGTGATACATGTTAATTTATTTATTGATTCGTATTATGTCTGGTGGTCAACTCCATCTTAAAGAACTCTTCAGCTAAGAGAACAATTTGCTTGCTTCCTGAAGATTTTCAACTGCATTACAGGGGATAAGAAAGTGTATTTCTTTCTCAGTAAGATGACTATTCTTCAATTTGTCCCCTGAATTTTACGCATTTTGACCCATGGAATCAAGTTAATAGTACCAACCTGACACAGCCCCCACCCCATAGAAATTATCCATAATAAATGCGATACAAAAAATGTAAGCTTGACATATTTGAAAAAAATATATAGATTTTTGCCCCTCAAAAATGCTTGGTACAGTACATATGTGACTGTGACATATGCAAGATCCATTCAGTATCTACAACAGGAGCTTAAATGAATCATGTTTTTGCAATTTCTCACTTTATATGGCAAGAGAAAATGTGCTGAAAACACAATTTTGTTATTCATAGGTACTGTAATGGGTGACGATCTGAATGTGAAAGACTTTTAAATGCAAGTCATAATGTACTTTAGCGCTGGGTTATTAATTAAATATTACTGCATTTTGCTTACTTTTTGGCTTTGGTTTGAGTTGTTAAGATTGTATTTAACCCTGTGCTAGTTTTAGGTATAATGGGTCATAAAACACCTGGATAGACTTTACCTTAATACTTCCTGTCAGAAAGATGGAAGGTTGAAAATCCTTCTCAAATTACTGGAAATAGATTGAAATGTGAGACACTATTTGAAGAACAGCCTGTTGCAACTTTAAACTTATAAAAGACGACTTCTTGGTAACACTTTAATTTAACACTTCAAATCACTTTAAGTCACTTCAAATGGGATTTTTTTTTTATTTTTTTATTTTTTACATTATTATTGTTTTATTATTATTTATTTCTTAGCAGGTGCCCTTACCCAGGGTGACTTACGGTTGTATACAAAAAATACATATCAAGAATTACAGTACAATTAAGAGCAAGATACAAATTCCCCTTACTATAGGGTGTTTCTTTAAAACTGGCTTTGAGCTGCTATGTCCAATGTTCATGCACTCTCTGGCCTGTGTGTATGATCATGTCCTAGTGTTCGGCAAACCATACAGCAAGAGACAGTCAAATCCTCTACTTTTCTAGTTATCTGCAATCAGTGTGTTTATTTGATATGTAAAAAGATGTACACTCTTATTTAGATTGGTTTTTTTATTAGTAACACTGTTGAGGACATTTGTCATATTATTTTACCTTTGAAAGGCTGCACTGTGGTAAAATTCTCATTTAAATAGCTATATTTATTATATTCTTTTGCTAGTAATATCTATCTACATATCTGTGTATTTTTAAGTGTATGGACTTCAGCTTGATTTTTCAATGCATGAACGTATTAGAAAACTTTGTTTTATGCTGTTTCCCATCATGTTGTTCTGAATTAATTACAATTACAAACTCAACAGTACCTATGTAGGGAAAAAATGCACCATTTATGGGTAATGGAGGGGGGGGGGGGGCTCAAATGCAAATATCATTTACAAACAGATTTAGAAGCATTGAGATTTATTAACACCAATAATGCAAGCGATGGGTCAACATGTGAATGATAAATCAAGATCCAAATGTGTGTGAGTGAACAAATCAAGTACTTAATATGCACTTTTCATAAATATGGGCCCTAGTCCTTTGAAGGTTTCAAACAAAAAACAAAATGAACAGTTTGTGTTGACCAAGCACTGCATTTCCCCCCCCCCCAACAATGCCCTTACATACAGTACGGGGTGTTGACATCTCCGTACTTGGTCTGCAGAGATCAGCGCATTTTTACATTCTAATGCATCAGCACAAAAAACAGACCATTCTAAACAAATACATTATGTTTGTTATATCTCCGCAACGCATAATAATAAACAAGCAGAACATTTTCATTAATTCTAAAAAAGAACCTCAATAATAATAATAATAATAATAATAATAATAATAATAATTGTTTTTATATAGCACCTTTATAGTGGACCACCATCACAAAGCACTTTACAAGATACGAGACTAGGGTGTGTGGACTATGCATCAGCTGCAGAGTCACTTGCAACTACGTCTCACCTGAAAGACGGAGCACAAGGAGGGTTAAGTGACTTGCTGAGGGTCACACAGTGAGTCAGTGAGTGAGCCGGGATTTGAACCGGGGACCTCCTGGTTATAAGCCTGCTGGACCACACAGCCTCCAAATTATAAAATGCCTAATGCAAATCATTTTTCGTTGTCTAATTGATTGATTTTCAATTAATAAAAATGTATCTAGTGTAACTTTTGCTATAAGTAGAATGTAGTTGTTTATCAATTTGCATAATTAAATGACAGAAAGACCAGATGCAACTTGACAAAATATGTTACAAAGCAGCTTTTGTACCATGTAGGGTACAGTTGTCACCCTCTCTTAACCCATAGTGCCGCAAATCAGCAGGTGCTGGCAAGAAAGCATAAACAGAATGCAGACAAAATTGGATTATTTGCTCTTCCATCTTCCACAGAGAGATAGCTCTCCATGGCACCAGCACATTTAATAGTATTTCCAGGCTTCCTCATCTCATCTTATTTCCAGGTTTCCTCATGCTCACAATCCTTCTCAGTCTTCATTTTTTCTACATCTGCATTATTTCTCCCTTATTCCATGTTCTGTTCCTGCCAAGCCACATGGATAGACTTATAGTTATAATAGACCCCTATAGGCAGTCTCAAAGTCTTTTGATTGTTTTGTTGTTTTTTTGTAGTTTTGTTGATTAAAGTTGTACCCGCTGCTCTGCAGTCATTTTAAGGCAAGTAACATTGGATACAATATCAACGCATAATTTTTGTATGACAAATAGAGATGTGCTATGCAAGGTACAATGAAAACTGTACATGTTTAAATGAATATGTGTATGATAATTTAATATGTTAAATTCATAAAATGAAACTGATCTGGTTTGCAGTTGTCTTCAGCTTGATTTGTTCATGCCTACAACAGACGAGTAAGGGTAGATATACATATATCTATCCATCATTAGATTAGTGAAAGGTTATTTCAGCATTAAATATTGCTGACAATATTTTTCAGTAGTTTTGGAAATTGATTGTTCACTCATTGCAGGTTGGTTATAGCAAAATGACTTATGGTTATGAAGAGACTAAAAATAAGAATATCTGTTCAAGCTGGAGATGGCTGTGAACAGGTGGGAGTGCAGACAAAAAAGAGATGCTATTAACAATGAGCATTTTTACTTCTGTTACTCTGTATGCTAGATAAAGACAAGGCCAAGAACATCTTAGAGCCTAGCTGCTTAATAACTGTCTTTATGTTAAACTGCTCAAAATGTGGGACATGTAACTAATGAGTGTCCTGCAACTTGTGTGCCAAGAATAACTGGAAAAAGCAAGCTTTACTGTGGTGATTTTAGAAATATGATTTTCTGTATAGCAACATTGTTCGTCATAGGCTGTGACACAATGTAACCCATTACCTTAGAACACCCATAGGATGTAAGCTTAACAAAGTGGTTAGGGAATATAAAAGACTACCTGGGATGTAAGACAAAGAGTCACTTGTGATTTAAATCTTTTGAAGACATCTCTATCTTGCCTTGGAAGTGGACTCCCCATATCCCAGGAAGCATGCTAATATCGATGACTAACAGACTTGTATATTTTGTGTGGAAATATATGTTGCAATAACTGCTTTGAATCAATGTTTGTGGTATTTGAAAAATACTAGTAAATGCTGTTAACCTGATATGTGTCATGCTCTTAATTGTGGAATAATAAGAATCAAGGCAATGTAAATCACACTTTTCTTACAGTTAAACACTTAAAATGGCATATTTAGGTAACTACTCAATAGCATTAATCTTATTGAAATGTACGATATCATTGCCAAGCAACAACACCAGCGTTAAAAAGAATGCAAATAGATGCAAATGACGTACTGACTACTTATTTCCCATTTGATACTGGTACAACTTGCAAAATCAACAAACACAAGTATGTGCTGGTAATAGATGTTGAACGTTGCTAATTAAACTAATTGTAGCTAACAAAATAATGTCATAAATCTTACCCTATTAGCACTTCCATTAGCTCCAGGTGTACATGTGCAGTTTTTGTTATAGCAACGCATTTCCATTTTAAAACATATCTACAGGCAGTTAAAGAAAGCTTTCAGTTTGTTTGCCTGACTACCGTGAAAGAAGTTTGTTACTGCTTTACTTTCTTGACCATTTGACCTCAGCAGTGTCTTTTGAGTCAATGCTTGTTCCTGAAGGGGTGGGGACAATATCATCTTCCATCATCATCAAGGGAAATGACACAGAAAGTGTGTGACAGACATCGAATGATTCTTTGTGTTAGATCTCCCTGCTGACCTGTGAGGGCACTGCGTAAAGGGAACAGAGTACTCTGGACTAAATGGCATTACAACTTATTCCTTGGGTTGGTGGAAGTCGGCCATCTAGAAAAGGGGCAGAGCTACGGTACCGAAACTGAATGATCCAGAAGGGAAATGGTGTGGCATCCGCAGATTGGAGGATGCACTTGTTAACCTAGGGGTCATGGGGCCGGGTATAAATAGGGGTCTTAGTGCAAGTGATCTGTTACTTTGAAAATGGTTATATACAACCTAAAAGGAGAACTCTTATTGCTGAAAACCGTGAGTGTTTTGTCTTGTGTTTGTTTGTAATTGTTTGTCTGTTCCTAGATTACTAATAACACAGTCTGGAGCTGTAGCGCAAGCCAGCACCAACCTGGACATCACTTTCACTCCTTCGTTCACGGAGGACTGTCTTGCACCACTAGCACTTATTCGCTCACTAAAAACTGTGTTTAGTGTGGGTGTACTTACAAAGCTGGACTTTTGGTTGCGAGTCAAACATGGGGATTATAAATACAGAGTGATACACGCCGCTGTATCACTCCAACATTACTATTTACAGGTGTTCGCCATAAGGCTGTGCACCTGGAAATCGTTATATGTGTGTTTTGTATCTGCTCTGCACTGCACTCACCTGTATTCACTCACCACTGTGTCACAAAGTGCAAGACTGCATGGCTTGTAAACAACCATTTATTTAACCTATGACCCGACCACATCAAAACTTTGACAACCCGCTAATCGCACTTAACAACTGTATTTAATAGTGTTTGCTTTTTTTTGTAAGTATCTTATTTCTTCTACTCATAAAAAGAAAACACTATTAAATACAGTTTTGTTAAGTGCAATTAGTGGGTTGTCAAAGTTTTGATTTGGTCCCAGCCCTAGTATAGTGCCAGATATCATGTTTTAAAATGAAAATACATATTTGATGTAATGTGTGTTTCTTTCAGAAATGAACGTTTCAAATCCATATAATGAATGAATGTGCATGTGGGAGAAAATGCATGGAACTATTTTGTTAGCTACATGTACTTTAAGGCGATTCCATTTTTGACATTCAATCCCATCTGCTAAGGCACATCCTTAATTGAAACGCCGAAAAAAATCATGTTGATATGTATTTCAAGTTTGAATGGATGCAGTTGAATGACAGGAGCAAATTAATTGTCTGTCATTTGTCTAAAAAATGATTGACAAATTCAAAATCTGTATGGCTGCACAGTCCTGTGTAAACCCAGCTGTCATTTTAAAATTCAATTGGCAAAACCTTTCAGACAAGCAAAATTAAAACAACATATAAGGCCGTGTAATTTCTGCAAAGAGTAACTGAGTCCTAGAATAATCGCAATTGATCCTGTGGTAAGGGTGATCCATGGACAGAATTTTAAAAAGTTCATGCAAATTCCTCAAGCAATATTTGTATTGAAAGATTGCAATTATGTTTTTTTTTTTGTTTTTGTTTTTTTCAATTACATTTATCATTGTTCTTTTAGATGTTATGTTGCTGCTGTCAGCTTTTTGTTGTTTCTGTGACGATGTACATAAATGCAAACATAACTGAAGGAAATCTTTAACTTTTAAGGTAAGGAAACACAAGATGATTTACTAACAGAATGCCCACTTCTAAAAATCTAAAAACATTATAAGAGACAGTCCCAAAGGGAACAATAAAAAAAACAGAGGCATTTATGTATGTGTGCTTCCATGATTTATTAGTACATTTTAAATTATACTGTATTCATTTTATTATAGGTATCATCAGCATAAAGCCAATTTTATTACCCTAGCTTCAGCCTTTTGAGGACAGTTCATTTATTTATTGAACCAATTGGAATTTGTAAAACAAGCTTATTTATAATGTGTGCTTATTTTAATGATTTCAATATTCATGCACTGTTGCTGTTATCCAAAAATAACATTGGCACAGCTATCATTTCTAATGTTCTCCTAATCAGACAGGGAGTGGATACCTGTGAATATTAAAAAAATTCTCTAAAATCACAAATAGAAGATTAAACTTTAGTTTGAATGTCAATAAATGAGCCACATTAGTGGTTTTAGGTTTTCACAATATAAATTAGTGTATCTAATTATCGAACACTGGATAAAAATAATAATAAAGCTATGTGCAACCAGTATGTTAATCAGTTAATAATTAGGTATTGACATCTGATTTGTTGTGTTCTATTATAATTTATTATTTAGTTTCAATAGTAGATGGCACTGGTATAAGGAGCTATATATATATAGGCATGCTGAGAAAATACTGAGGGAGTTGAATAAGATGGCGTAGCAAGAAATCTATACTGGGTACCAGGTACGACATTACAATTTTCCCTTTCCAGTCAATCAAAAAGACGTAAAGCACAGTTCTCCAGTCATTTTTTTCTCTGGAAAAAGCTGAGAAAATCTTTCAATGGCATAGTGAGACCGATATGAGCCGAATGAAGCCGGGAAAAAAAAGGGTGTATCTCATAGCCCCATGCACTACAGAGATAACACAGACATAAACAAAGGAGATAGCTGCATCTGCACCCAGTGCTCAAAGAATATCACAGACATTTGCAGAGCTTTTTGAGATGTTATAGTAATAAAATAATGTCTTGGAATGAATTATTGAGGAGTTTGGTGATAAAACGAGTGATCAGGAGAGGATTTATCAATATATAAAGAGGTATGCAAAAAATACAGCAAACAAGGGGTGGGGCTTGGCTGGAGAGTACTCAGTGTCCTTTTGCGAGTAAATGCATTTTAAACCTGTTTTACTCTGAAAAAAATATTTTAAACAGAGCGTGTAAAATAAACCGCATGGATTGAAGCCCAACAGCGTGCTGTTTTACTTCACTGTCTAGAAACTGAAGGACAACGGATTTTCTACACACTACCCGATACAGGTACAACTTACGCTTCTGCTGTGACTGCTTTAGAGAAACACTTAAGTCGAAAAATTAACGTTGTTGCCAAACGCCATCAATTTCATCAGCGTGCTCAAAGGCCTGACAAAACCATAACCCAGTACACTGCAGCCTTGCGTGAGTTAACTGCACTTGACGTATATATATATATATATATATATATATATATTATATATATATACTATATATATATAACAATAGGCTAACAAATACTGTACAACCACTCCCTCGTTTTATCGGGTGCGTCAGGGTCCAGTATAAATCCTCTACGCAAACCTGCTTTTTCTCACTTTTTTATATGAAAAGTAGCACACCGTTTTAATTCAAACAGCAGAGGGTAATTGCTTCTCATTAACTTCAATCTCCAATTAATTTCATGAGTCTTACTTTCCTTTCTCAAATGCACAATCCCGCTGCATTGAAATAATCAATTCCCAACAACAACATAGGAGGCTTGTTGCTAGGGAGCTGACATCACTGCCTGTGGCTTTTGCTAGTGCATTGCTGCCACACGTAAACACCTCGTTGGCTAAAATAAAAACCGTTTCAGCAAGTAGATATTTAATTAGCTTTGTTTTATTGTGCAATACGTGTGTAATATGATAACAGTATGATATTAATGCTTTGTTTTTAATTGTTTTGTATATTGTTGTTTACCGTGTGCAGTACTAAATAAAATAAACAGTAATTCTAAGTGCCTATGTATATTGCAGCTAAGGCATACGCAGTTAGAGTGTAAAAATGGGGAGCCAACTCCAGGAGCGTGATATATCCGAATCCACAGCATAGCGAGGGGCGATATAACGAGGGGTGTGTGTGTGTGTATTAGGGCAAGCAATTAATTTCGTGATTAAACATTTTAATCTTAGTTAATCTTGGTTATAATCACATATTTAATTGATACAATTACTGCTTCCATCTCATTCAAGTTTGTTTTATTACTGATGCTATTATTATTATTATTATTATTATTATTATTATTATTATTATTATTATTTAAAGTTCTTCTTATTACCTATAAGGCCTTACATCTTCTTGGACCTTCTTATCTTCAAGATCTGCTGACCCCATAGGTCCCTGGTCGTTTTCTGAGATCGGAAAATGCTAATTTTCTGACAGTCCCTAAAATTCATTTGAACTCTGTCAGAGCCAGGGCATTTAGTTATAATGCCCCGATTGTCTTTTGAACTTGCTCCTGATTCAAAGCAGGAATGCTAGCACAATTTAATATTTAAAACCCTGTGTGAAACTTATTTGTTTGGGTCTGTATTTGTAGCTAGATTATATATTAGACATAGGCTTTTTTATATTTCTTGTGTAAAGCAATTGTTTGCACGAGGAGCGCAACATAAGTGAAATTTGTATTGTATTGTCGTTGTATTATTATTATTATTATTATTATTATTATTATTATTATTATTATTATTATTATTATTATTATTATCCAAAAAACAACCCAGTATAAAAAAAAAAGAAACTGTTGTCCTATTTCTGGATTAACAGTGTTGCCCCTTCTTTATAGTTTTATATTTACACAGAATTATTCAGAAAAACTCCAGAATTTGCTGTTAAATTGTTTGAACCAATGGCTAAATCACTCATGCGTTTCACATTATACAGCATATTTTCTTATTAGTTTTACTTTAAAAGGCTATTATTTATTGATGTTTTTCATTGCTGTAAAAAAAAAAAGTATTCTCTTTAATTAATAGCTTTACATTGTCTAAATAAAACAAAGCATTCATTGAATAACGGTTGTATTGTCCTTAATTATAGTATTATACTTTTAGTATTTTGCACCATAATACAGTTATGGTATGCTAAGAGGGTCAAAACAGGCATGCAATTAACTCACATTAAAAATGACTCTCCAAAGAAATTAGCGTGTTAATCAATGAAGTTAACTGTGAAGAAGTTGATAGCAGCCCTAACATTCTTTGCCTCCTCTAAGGAACCTCCACTGGTTAAGACACTCGCTTGCAATATGCAAGTTTGAAATGCAAATATTACACATGGAAGCTAAAAAGTTCAGGTCACAGTGAGGTTCTCTCAACCCTGAAAAGTACTATTTAGTTTATATTTTGAAGATAACAATCTTCTGCATCATTTACTGAATATACTCCCTAGAACATGTGTAAATTTCACAGAACAGAAGATTTGCCTCATGAGTGAAGTTGAAATTCATTGGGGAGAAGAGCATTTAATAGACCTGAACTCTTTGCGTACAGCGCAATTTTTCAACAAACTTAAAGCAGGGGTAGTCAAGTCTAGTCCTGAAAGGGCTATAACAGGTTCAGGTACTGTATATTGAAATAATGAATGGCTTTTAGGATCTGGACTGATGTGAAGTTGGTTCAGTTAACCCATGTGAAACACTGTTACACCCTGCCCTTATGGTGCAAAGACTGTAATTACATTGCACACATTATTTGAATGTAATCCTTGTAATATGGGAGGTTTTTCAAAAATATTTTATTTCTTCTTAAGCACTGCATTTAACTGTTGACTGCATTTATGTTTACCCTGTATGGTACAGGGATACTGCACCTGTGTAAAACATTTGTGGCACAAAGCTTTTCTAAACCGATTGTTATTCGTATTTACAATATTTTAATATATATTTAAAATATATAAAATTTCCCTGAGAATTGAGATGTTTTTTCTTTTAGTGAAAAGTTTGTGTAGGAGCACACCTGAGTTTTCAGTTAAAGTATATAATACGCAAGCATCTTCTGCATTATTTTCAAAATAGTGAGCTTTCTTAATGCAAATATCCACTATTTTGGCATACTTAAGTGAGCACCACACTTAAGTTATGCTTCTGAAGATGGGCGTTGGTGTTTTTTAATGTTGTAATTCCTGAAATGTATGAATGATTCTCTTGAAACATTGATGTAAATCATCTCAATGAGTGTCTTCCATGTTTAAAAAGGAAAAATAAATTGATTTTCAAAATGTGTATTAAAAATGTGGTTACCCAGTATATATCCAGTGTTTATGCCATTTGTTTATCAAATAAAACAGTTGTGTTTGAATATTTCTTTTATATATATATAATGAAAATAGGGATCACAGAGGCATATTTAGGGCCTGAACTCGGCATCAAACTTTGAGTATGTTAAGCAGAAAATAACAAGTACCAGTTTTGCATGTGGGCTTGTGCCTGTTATCAACAACGATTTTGAAGCAAAAAGTAGTGCTTCTGTTTCTGCACTCTGTGTCTTTTTTTTTTTCATTTTCTTTTCCCAATATGATTGTCATCATTAGTCTTTGAAAAATCCTATTAAATTTGTCATGGATTATTTCCTTCTACTGTAGGAAATATGCATACACACCCACACTCAGAGTGAGTCAAACATAAAACTGTATTAATGATAGTAACTGCAGAATTGTCATTATTGTATTCCTTTGCACAGCAACTTCTTTGATGTTTTAAACATATCTACATTTTAATGTATGCCACCAAAATCACAGAACAGTACAGCTTTGTCATGCTTATTAAAATACCCTTTGCCAAGACACTGACAGAATATTGAATCAGTGCTAAACCTGTATCCTTTGTTTGTCTGCTAGATAGCCACTCCAAATAACTCATTTATGCATAAACTCAGTGTTCTATTTATTTAACTTTTTAAACAAGAGGTGGAGTGCGCTCTATAGGCTGGAGGTCGCAGGTTCAGGTCCAGGCTATTCCACTGCAGACCGTGGATGGGAGTTCCCATGGGGGGAGGGCCTAGGTCGGCCAGGGTGTCCTCAGCTCACCGCGCACCAGTGACCCCTGTAGACTGGCCGGGCACCTGCAGGCCTGTCTGTAAGCTACCCAGAACTGCGTGGTCCTCCGACCCTGTAGCTCTGAGGTGGCTGCATGGCTGGCTGGCCCACAGAGTGAAAAGATACGGACGGCTGATGGCACACATTTTGGAGGACGTGTGTGTCCGTCTTCGTCCCTCCCATGTCAGCGCGGGGGTGGCAGCAGTGAGCCGGGTTGAAAAAAAAAAAATTGGACATTTCAAATTGAGGAGGAAAAAAAACCCATTACATTAACAAATACTGTGGATTTTCTGTTCCATACCACATCATGGATCGTTATTGCTGTGTTACCTGTTTGTCAATGTGGACAATAATTCTTACACCATCAGTGTAAGACACCTGTGGATGTATAACATTATATTTTTCGGAACCCCGCTACTTACTCTTTAAATTGTATTTTACAGTCATATCTAAAAACAGCTGTCAGTTATAGAAAAATAATCAAGGAGGGTCAAGCTCAATCTTGGCCTCATGTGTTCATGTGAGATGAAGAGCTGTTGGTCTTCTTTTAATCCAGTTTCACAGTAAAGCTTGGCAAATGAATGGCAGGACTTTGAATGAAAGGGGACCGTGTACATACAGTCCAATCATTTTTCCTTTTGAAACGAAATTCGGAAAATGGGAAAACGACTCATTTTTCGTTTTAGCTTTTTGAGCAGAGAAACAAAAAAAACAAGAATTAAGTCGTGTGGCAGGGCAGGGCCTTGCCTGTAAATATTGTTTTGTGGTGTTTTGGTCTTTCATGTGAGAATGTGGCTTTAGCTGATTGAATAATTGATAATTAGGGTATAAAAAAGGGAGAAAATCGTTTGTTTGGTGAAGGGAATTGGTGAGTGGTGCTCTGGTATGTTTTTAGTAGATAAAGTTCAGTGAAGGCACTGCCAAGCCTGAACAGTTTTTTTTTTTTTGTTTTAAACCTTTTGTTTTGGTCCTTGAGCCGGTTATTTTGTTCCTGTTTATCGTGTTCGTGATTTGTTTTTGTGAGCAGCAGTGTTCTGTTTTGTTAGATCTTTTTATTTTGTGTTTATCAAAAAATGCACCGCAGTGCTTAAACCGCTGATTCCTTGCCTCTGAGTCTCTTTGCCTGCTGATACCACCTGGGCCCAGAACACTATCCTGTCACAAGTCATTTTCACATTTTAAAGTATTAATACCAAAATGTTTCCCCCATTTTTCATATTGCTCATTCCAATCACTCTTAGAAATGGAATCATCTACATTATAGAATCAAATAGACCATTAAAAAAAAAAAAAAAAAAAAAAGTTTTTTGATTTCGTTCTCTCTGCTTATGCAAGACAGTACTGTTTGCATATGTGCCTCATACAAGCAAAACTCAAGTGAACCATGTAAGCACTGTGATGAGACAGGTGTATATGGATAACCCTTACACCTGACTAGTCAAACACATGCATACACAAATACACATTTATACAAATGTATGTTTTAAAAAAAAAAAAAAATACAATATGCACAATCTTCACCAATCTTTAGATATATTTTGTTATAAGACTTCCAGAGAATCAATTAATCTTTACATATTCACTGCATCTTTCCGTATTAGGAAGTGTACTTTTACTTATCAAGAATACATTCATTTTCAAATGCAACATACACAGCTTACATAGCTGTGGAAAGTTGGGTAATTTATCATGACAGCGCCGTCCTCTTTTTTTTTTTGGTTTGTTTTTTTAAACAAATCAGAGACTAATTATAAAATTAAAATGGTTATTTTTTTTTTTAGAAAATTAATTATTTTAAGTTTCCTAAGGCTTTTAATAGTTTATACGTTTAATATATCTACAACTTATGTTGCTTTTTTAAATAGGATAGTACCAACAAAAAATATAATAAAAAAAATTCTACTTGTGTTTTGTTTTCACTATAAAGCAGACTTTTGACTCTGTCACCTCTCTTATATGTCAACACATAGATTGAAAACATAAATAACTTTTTTTTTATAAAGGTGATCAGTTTGCAGTTATTTGTGATGCATTTTAAAACAAATGTTAATATGAAATAATACTAAATACATAGTCTCTTTGAACTACTCAATACAAATTCGCAAAGCAATTTACATTTGTTCATTGCGTTTTTTTATGGCTACTTGAAGTTCCACGTTACTCATTCCTATCCTTATCGTGGCTTCGATAAGTATTAGTACACTTGGTATACAAATCCTTATTGGATCCAGTGCACCCGTATGTATATATGTCAGCCATGCAAACTTCATACCATGTCCAGGTAAGACACTAACATTAAGCACGCATATATGAGTCAACATATAAAATACTACATGTCTGGATGATATGTTGATTTTTTCCTTGAATGTGACAATGTTTATACTTGTATGTAAAATTCACAACATATATGTTAAATCTATTATACATACATAACTTAGAAGCTTGTATTATTTGTATATATTTTTTCCATATGGGTCTGTGGCGGACTGTCCCACCCCTTTGTGTTTATTAGTGTTTTCTGTTGTATGTAGTGTGTTAATGTTAGTGTTTATGTATAAAGTACATGGGATATAAAGTTATGAGCACGAGTGTTATAAAGTGTAATTTGTATTTAGACACGAGGATGGCACAACTCATGCCTCGTGCATATTTAAATGGGTATTGATATGTGAGCATGGGAATACACAGATTAGTTCACATGCTTGGATTCAAGTCACTTGGATAGATAATGTGCTTTTTGTGCTTTTCTGTCGAGTTTACAAACCGCTAAAAATACATTATTTTAAGTGACAAAGTTGGGTGGACTGAGTATAAAAACAACATTTTTTTTTTTTGCTATATTCCCGTTCATTTAATTGTTCTTCATCCAAATCAACATGTCTTACTACTTTGGGATTTTTTGCAGGTTACTGGTCACTCAGTTTCATAGTTACATAGTTTAAGATCCTTGAATGTTATATTTCAAACAACAGTATTCATTTACGTATTTTACCCTTTTCCTGTTTGTACCTGAACTCAAGAACAGCATTTTTTTTTTTTTTTTTCAGTATTGAGTTATTATTTACTTTATAATAGATCACAGATTGTCAAACATGCAAATATGATGTCAAATCCTGTTTTTGTTCCTCAAGGATCCATTCTTGGTCCGTTATTGTTTATCCCACATATTAATAACATTGGTGAGATAGCTGATAACTATAAGTATCTGGTTGGATAGTAAACTTGACTTTAAGGTTCATATTGATAATCTTGCAAAAAAAATTACTTCATGCTAGGCTTCTTTTATACACTCCGATCTTGTTTTTCTATAGTTACAAAAAAAAGGCTAATTGCTTCTATATTCTTACCACAAATTGATTATGGTGACACAGGCTACAGGTTTGTATCACCAGCCCTTAACATTAAGCTAACTGGATCCTATATATCAAGCAGCCTTAAGATATATAACAAATTCAAGTTACAGTACTCATCATTGTGTGTTACACAGTTTAGTTGGCTGGACCTCCTTGGCTTTGCGAAGGTTGAAGCACTGGCATATTCTGTTATATAAGGCTATTCTTTGTAAATTACCTCCATATATAAATTAATACTATACAGTCACTTTTTGTAACTACAGTATTAGATCGGGTACATTTCTTTTTAATTTCATGGTTCCTAATGTGCGTACAGAGGCTGCTAAAAGATCATGTGCCTATTTTGCTCCTTGGTCTTGGAATGATTTACAATCTAAACTTAAGTTGTAGTCCCAAATAACTTTAGTGCAATTTAAGAGTAAGCTGCACAATTATCTACTTGAGAGTTGTGCATGTTTTAAGTAGTTGTGTAGACTTGTTACTGTTTGTTACTGCTTGATTGGCTGTTTCACTGATTGTTGATTGTATTATTATTATTTGTATTTTATTTTTGTATCTTGTTTTATTGTGTTGTTGCTGTCTTTCTTGGCTAGGTCGCACTTGTAAAAGAGATTGTAATCTCAATGTGCCTACCTAGTAAAATAAAGGTTTAAAAAATAAATAAATAAATAAATAAACGCTATTAGAAATATCCACGATGTGACATCATCCACCGCTGGGGTACTGAAGCCTTACTCATGGAATATTGGTGAAAATGTTTGTGTTCATTAGCAACAAAAACTAAGGCTGTTCCATGTTCTTTTTTTTGAACGCAGCGATTTTTTAATAACATACAGTAGAAGTCTCAGAAAAGGGCTTAACCATCTAGTAAGGCCCTGTTAAATGCATGATATAAAGGCACGAGGTGGGCCTTACCACACGGTAAAGCCCTCTTCTTTGGAATCTATTGCTTAAGTGTCTGCTGCCAAGATAATCATTCATCTTACTAGTGACCCAGGAGCACTTTCACTAGATGGTTTTCAACAGTTACTTTATGTGCTTATAAAATATGGAAAATGGAAGAGATTTCTTATCGTATACCTTAGCAGTAAATTACTTTTTATGCAAATCCAGCTTTTTCTATTCCACCAAACATTAAAAGGAGGTTTATCTGGTCTTACAAGAAACCTCTTCATATAGTTTTTGTTTGTATTATTTAATTTGTGATTTTATCTGTTGGTTTCATTGTTCCTTTAATGTTTTCTTTTCATTTTTTTCTGAAAGCATTCTCTTCTAAAACAGTAATTAATGAAATTTCTAATTATAGCTTGTAATACTATTTGTATCTTTTATTCCTAAGTTTACCCAACCACTGTATAAAACATAGAACATATTATGATTATTGTTATTGTAAAACTCATGCAGACCTTCAAAAATGTGTATAAAATAAGTGTCTATCACAGTTGGATCTAGGTTCAGTCTGACTGAGATGCTTCCATGCCTTCATTGCAAAGTCTAGTTTCAGACTGGATGCAAACATATCAACTGCTGAACTGAGCATTAGCCATTTGGAAGACAGAACTACTGTATGGAAGGGGATCTAAGTCCTTACAGAAGATAGCTGTAAGATCATCATAAACTTCTTGTTTATGGATTGTTGGTTGACTGGGGATGTATAGTATTATATTAAACCAATGTTTTACATTCACAAAAGAAATTCTCGATTGCAATATATATGTATGTAATGCAAAACCAAGAAAGTATGTTTAATTATTGTGTGGAAATGTTTATTGGACTATATCTAAATGTTGAAGACAATTAATATTCACTTGATCTTGAGTGTATCCTGGATTTCTGGATGTCAATGTTAATTTGTCCAAATTTCTACAAATCTGAAAGTTGTAGAGATGTTGGTTTAATATCTCACAATAGAAATACAACTTAGATAACATATCTTTCTATTGGTTACCTGTTGCTAACCAATTATATTGGTATTATCTTAGATTTTAGGTGCTCAATAATATAGTCTCACCAGACCAAAATTGGAAAAAGGGTACTATATGTCAGGTTAGAACTCAAAGCTTAGTTTGCTACACTTTCTCATTAGATTGTGTTGTGCAAAAAGATCTACAGTACTGTACAAATTCAGATTACTCTCCACAGCCTGTTATCACCCCCACAGACTGCCCCCAGTAACGCAACCCTCCCATGTGTGTCTCCCTAGTGACAAACCCAAACCAACTCCAACATGGAAAAAACAACTACAGCTGATGCATAATTCTGCACCAAACTGAAACAATGATGTTGCTGTGAAAAGTGAATCTAAATGTCTTGCGATCAAGACCAGGTTCAAAGTGCTGTCACCAGTGCCATGTCCCATCTGTTTCTGGCACTGTCTGACTCTGACTTCCTACTGTTTTGCCTGAAGCGAAGAACTGCCTCCAGCTGCAACTCTTTTTGACCAGGTTTTTCTATAGGTTTCCTTTCTTTTGTTTAGTTTTACTTTATTTCAGGGTTTCCCTTACTTGTAAAAAATAGATAGATTTAGTTTTAGAAAATACATTTAGTAAGGAGGTTTAACTGTATATTAAAGTATAATTATAGTTTTGAATGTGTTGTCTTGTTGATTAAAGTTTGGTCTCTTAATACATACATTGACTTAAAGTAAGTTTTCATGCACAGATTTCTTATTTAACCATAGTGTAGATTAAATCTAAAGATAAGGTGGATGTTAATTCTAAGAATCTGTGAAAATCGTGTAAAAATGGACGTTACCTAATGTGGGTTCTACAACACTTGAATAAAATTAAAACGATATACACCTCTTCAAGATGCCATGTTAAAGAAGCCGCAGAATCCCCTTTGTGCAACACCTTGAATTTTTGATTGAATACCAAGCAATTGGGTGGTATTGTGGATTTTTGTTTTAATACTAACATTTATCCTGCCTTAGCTAAAGTGACACACATCTACACATCTACGTTTATAACTGCTCTTATCTGTAATATGATATTGTGTAACAACCATAAGTTGCCCTGGACAAGGGTGTCTGCTTATAAACAAATAAATTATTATAATAATATTAATAATAATAATAATAATAATAATAATAATAATAATAATAATAATAATAATAATAATGTAACTATATTACATTATCCTATTAATTAAAAATATGCCTCACCCCAAATCTACAGAGCCTTTGCACAGTATACTGTAATTACTTTATCCCAGCCTAGTACCAAGTACTCAATCATCCAAGTGAATAGAAAAAAGGCTGAATTGGGCCCCCTCTTCAGGGGTTCTTGTAAATATACATAAGGACGTGCCATGTATTGCAAGGTGAAAAAAAAAAAAAAAAACCCTTTGGGTAAAGCCGTCTTAGGCAAGGGGCAGCTCTATGACGACTCAATTAATTACTGTAACCGTGCTCCCAATCATGATGACTGGAAAATTCACACAATACAGTTTTCTTTTTAAGCTGACCCAGATGGGCACCACGGTTGATTTGGAGGGAATTTTAATTATGATCCTGGAAAGGCTCCAAGAAGCAGTTGTCAGCTAACGCAACACACCTCAGTGGAACTCCTTGGACAGTGAATGTCTGAATATAAGATCTAACACTCAAAGATGAACGGTGCTGAATTCATTCAAAATATGTATTTTTTTTATTCTTTTACTTCAATTGCAATTATCAATTCATTTTTTAACAAGTTTTAAAATATACCAAATGCACTGTGCTATTGTAAAGGGCAATGGAGGTTGGAAGACAAAACAACATCCTTCTGGGGAGTTGGTATTGTGCTCTCTGCAATGAATGAACTTATAAACATCTTCTTTAAAATGTACTCCCCCGCTTGCCCTACTCCCCAGTTGTGTTTTGGGACCCATTCAAGTACATATCCATAGGCAAATGATCAACATTGGGAATTACATTAAAAAAACAAGAACACCGAACTGCATCGCTCCCAAACAACTAAGGCGGGAACATACTGTGTACACGTTCATCAAACAATAAAATTCACTCCAAACAAACAAAACATACCCTATAACTTGTTCTCCCTCCATAAGCTATGTGCATTATGGGAATGTATTTGTTTTGGTGATCTTAGCATGCATTTTTAAGATTTATTAATTAAAATTCATGTATTTTTGCTTTGTTATCTGCTATTTCTCAGTGTGACAATTGGCAAGGTATCTTGCTTGAAGACTGAATGATCAGGTTATGAAAGTTTAACTAAATACAGTGCAATCCATTTATAAGAATCACATCTGTTCTGGGTGTTTTGATTCTTATAAGCGGTTAATTCTTAAAAGCGGACCGATATGATTACTGTGGTGCAGAATCAATACTTAGCATGAGAATAATAAGAGCTTGTTCCCTGGCTGCAGTGTAATGGGTTGACCACTAGATGTCAAGAGTTCCCGCATGTATGCTCGCCCACGAAAAATCCACAGCTGCTTTTCCTGAACGAATTAAGAACAATAGTCAATTGGTTAACTGCTTGTTAAAGTTAATGACAACTCGATAGAAAGGGCTTAGCCAATAGCTTTGTGATGGGGTACAGAAGAGTAAGGAAGCAGAAGTAACACAAATAAATGTATTTTGTTTGTTTTATTACAGATATTTCAATCAAGACTCAAACTTGCCCCCAACCACTCTGTCATGTTACAATTATCAAAAGCATGCCATCAGCAGTTTAACTACAGTATACAGATGTCAGTGGTGCTAAATCACTGAATACATCAAAACAAGTCCTTGTGGGTAAGCAGCTTGTTATATGATTACGATTTTGTTTACTCAAGGCTGCAGAATCCTATTTTACTACAATATACTTGAAGCGATCGTCTCGTGAGGGTACCTAGTTTAACTGCAGTGCCGTGTTACGTGTAATGACCTTTGAATTAAAATGACATTGCAGTACAGTATTTTACTATCAGGACTACCACTGCATTTAAGCATCTGTCGCTTACTTAGTTTCTGTTGCGATCTCACAGTTTTTTACTGAGCGGAGATGCAAAGCCCGGCAATCCCCCCATCCTCCTCCTCCTCCTCCTCCTCCTCCTCCTCACCGCACTGCAATCCCACTTCCTCTACATGCATATCACACAATAACACTGCTATACTCGGTATGTATTAAATGAATTATTAAAACACATTTTCACTAACAGAGGACACAAAAACATACCTGCACAATGCAGTGGAACAGTCACTGTCTGCTTACAGTGTTTTCTGCATCATTGCACGATGCTTATGTGCCTAATCACGCCGTAATGGTATAGTTCTTAGGGCGCCAGGTAGTTATTTAATACTACCAAACCTGAGCCATTACTAAGAAATGCAAATTTTACATTTACACGCCTGACCAGTCTAACTCTGCAATCAATACTTTCTAACTGAGCAACAGGGGTAAGCATGAATAGCTTTCTTGCCTATCCATTAATAATGCTATAAATCTTCCAGTTTATTTGTAGAATGTTTGTTACCTGGTATATTCCTTTTTGTATACAGATCATAAGGCAGCAAGGAAGCACACACAACACCCTGGTTACATTTATTATTCCTCTAACTCAAGGCTTGTTTAAGTTTTTTTTTTCTTTTACATTTGTTTGGTTTGTTTCTGGCTGCTATTTTCTATACCAGTAAATTAAAATAACTCTGAAACAACTGAATCGCTGCAAGGATTTCTTGTTGAGAAACTTTCAGAAAGGCCAGAATTTCCTTGCATACTGAGACCAGTGTTTCAGTATCAACAATACACAATCAAGTTATGCCTTTAGCAACAAAAACTGTTGTTATTTATTTTAACACATTTATCTATACTGGCTAAAATAACATTGTAGTATTGACTATTATAAGAAAAATAAAACTAGACAATAACCTTGTAAAATGAAGGAGACTTACAATAAACAAAGTTAAACCACTGTGTGAGTCATTTTTTTTCTCAATGTTCCTTTTGATATTTTTATATCACGAAACCCAGAAATACAACATTTAGTATTTAAACCAATTTACAGCGAGCATCCAGAAATAAATGTCTTTTGGTGTTTTGCGATGTCAGCACTTGTTTAATTTCTTCACATACCACATGATTTGATTGCCTCTTATAATGGTAATTGGAAAATATGCAAATTTCAGCATTACAAGAGCCAATCAAATCATGTGAAAGCACAAAGCACTCAGAGCTCATTTGCATACAAAACTGTGCAAACTAACACGGAAGTCGTTTAGTCCGCATATAATCTAATGCTGGTTTACAATCTTGGGAAATTATGCCTTTTACCGACCACTGGTGTGAAAACAGCTTCAGAAATTATTGGTCAGCTTGAAGACCGTAAAGCCTGAGTAGGATAATTTCCTACCAAAATAAATAAATAAATAACACTACGAATCCCCTCCCTTATGTCAAGTGCAGTGTTTGTCTGCTTTCAATTCCCAAACGCCATTTCATCTCAAATGTTACTATAAATGGCAATGGTCAATGTAATGTTTACAGCAAATTAAAAAAAAGTACAAAATATGTTACAATCAAACAGTCTTCAGGGACTATTTTTTCTCAGTGGAAGGATACATAATATATTTCTTTTTTTTTTCCTTAAAACTATTTTGTGTAATTATTTTCAAGAAGAACGTGTAGCCATTTTATAAGCAAAATAACCCACTCCAGGGTGTGTGGTAAGACAGTTACCACATTTCCTGGGTGGTAGAAGACACTCGGCCTGCGGCCTTTTATATATATACACACACACACACATACAGTGCCTTGCAAAAGTATTCATACCCCTTACCAATTCTCTCATATTACTGAATTACAAACGGTATTTTGAAATTTCGTTCTGTTTGATATTTGTTTTTAAAACACTTAAACTCAAAATCAATTATTGTAAGGTAACATTGGTTTTATGTTGGGAAATATTTTTAAGAAAAATAAAATACTGAAATATCTTGCTTGCATAAGTATTCAACCCCCACACATTAATATTTGGTAGAGCCACCTTTCGCTGCAATAACAGCTTTAAGTCTTTTGGGGTAAGTATGTACCAGTTTTGCACACAGTGTCGGAGTGATTTTGGTCCATTCTTCTGGGCAGAATTGCTCCAGGTTGTTCAGGTTGGTTGGATGACGCTTGTGGACCGCAATTTTCAAATAGTGCCACAGATTCTCAATGGGATTGAGATCAGGACTTTGACTGGGCCACTGTAGGATATTCACCTTTTTGTTCTTGAGCCACTCCAATGTTGCTTTGGCCTTGTGCTTGGGATCATTGTCCTGCTGAAAGGTGAATTTCCTCCCAAGCTATAGTTTTTTAGCAGACTGAAGCAGATTCTCTTGCAGTATTTTCCTGTATTTTGCTCCATCCATTCTTCCTTCAGTTGTAACAAGAGGCTCAGTCCCTGCTGATGAGAAGCATCCCCACAGCATGATGATGCCACCACCATACTTCACTGCTCTATCTTGGTCTTATCTGACCACAAAACCTTTTCCCACATCGCAGCTGGGTCACTCTCATGCTTTCTGGCAAACTCCAGACGTGCTTTCAGATGGTACTTTTTGAGTAACGGCTTCTTTCTTGCCACCCTCCCATACAGGCCAGTGTTATGCAGAGCTCTTGATATGGTTGACTGGTGCACCATTACTCTACTCCCAGCCACTGAACTCTGTAGCTCCTTCAAAGTGATTGTTGGCCTCTCTGTGGCTTCTCTCACAAGTCTCCTTCTTTGAGCGCTGAGTTTTGAGGGACTGACTTTTCTTGGCAGTGCCTGGGTGGTGTGATGCAGCATCTACTTCCTGATTATTGATCCAGTTGTGCTCACTGGTTGTATTATTTTATCTCTAACCTATGTAGAATGCTCTTTGGTCTTCATTTTCCTTCAGATTCACAGCCTTACCAATGATCCTCCAACAGTGGGGTTTTTCTCCAGAAAATGTGACAGCAACTTTAATGGTTCACAGGCAGAGGCCAATGGTAAGGTAATTGTGTCCTCATTAGGGCAATTTCTTTCTTCAGTGCAAACTGGGAGCTTCCACAGCACAGGGGTTGAATATTTATGCAAGCAAGATATTTCAATTTTTTATTTTTCTTAAAAATATTTCCCAAAATAAGACCAATGTCACCTTACAATAATTGATTCTGAGTTTCAGTGTTTAAAAATAAAATATCAAACAGAACGAAATTTCAATGTACCATTTGTAATTCAGTAATATGAGAGAATTGGTCAGGGGTCTGAATACTTTTGCAAGGCACTGTATATATATATATATATATATATATATATATATATATATATATATATATATATATATATCTCTTGCAGAGAAATTACAAAAAAGCAAGTTATAGTGAGAAAAAAAAATAACCAAGTAGGATATATTGTTGTTTTTATAGAAATCAAACTGATATTCTGAGGTCATTTTTGGTGCAGAAAAACATCTACATCACACTCTTGGATTTCGCTGCCACGCCAGCATTGTCCTGCCCCTTAACAACCAATACACACTCCTGATTCGCTGGTACAGTACTCCCCTGACCTTCCAACTCCCACCTAATAGGCTCTCGATAACTGTCACCAATAAATGTACTGTAGTCAAAGTAAGTTAGCCACACATGCTACTACATACAAGTAGGCTACCGTTTTACAGAAACTATGCAACCGCGATACTTCTAAAATGTCACAAATCATGTAATAAAATATTGCAGCGTTTGAAAATCATAGTATTATTAATAAAGGTCACCCTCGTATAAAGGCCGTCTTCTTTTAAGCGCCACAGTCATTTTGATCAATTTAAAATAAACGCTGTGGCGCCAAATTTAAGTAATACAGTATATATATATATATATATATATATATATATATATATATATATATATATATATATATATATATATATATATATATATATATATAAAATGTATGTATATACTGTATATTCACACCAAAAAGGGTAACTTAAATTAAAAAGATTACACTTTAAACAGCCACCGTAATTGAGTAGTTGTACTTCACAGCGCCGATGAAATTTGGCTTGCTGTTGTGGAATGCAAGACACCGCTGAGGAAGAAGGCCACCAGACACACAAATCACTGGTAGAGTACTGTACTGTAGCTGCACATACTGTAGGTGTGTTCGTAAAGTCAATCTCAGAGTGTCAGAGTGCACTCTGACCGTTCATGAAGTCCTGGAGTGCTCTGTGGTGTTGCTCGAAAACTCAGAAGAGATGAATTTCGAACCGCTTGGAACACTCTGGCCTCTCCAGCTTCAGAGCTAGATTCTCAGAGCACTCACTTGCAAAATGGCTAACGGCTCGCTGTGGTGGATACGGGTATATTCTAACCTATTTTTATTATCTATTTCTATATTTGTCATTTTAATGTTTTATGATCAAAAAAATGATATTCCACATATTTTAAGTTTGGGTTTTACATTTTGAAGTGACTGAAAAGGGGAGAAAGGGGAGGAGTCGTCTACACACTAGCCTTGTTCAACACCAATTAGCACTGACCTTTTTTTTTTTAACCCTTTGCAGTCCAGTTAGTCAGCCCTTGCCAAGCATAACAGGTCCAATTTATTTTCACATGCGCTGTTTATTTTACACGCACTGTTTAAAAATGTTTTTTTTTCAGAGTAAAACAGGTAAAAGGCATTGAATCGCAAAAGGACACTAAGTATTGTATCTCCAGCCAAGCCCCACCCCTTGTTCGCTCTATTTTTATAGACTTGCATACTGATAAATCCACTCAGGATCACTCGTTTTATTACCAAACTCCTCAATAATGCGAACCAAGTCATTATTTTATTACTCTAACATCTCCAAATGTCTGTGATATTCTTTGAGCGCTGGATGAAGAAGCAGCTACCTCCTTTGTTATGTCCGTGTTTCCTAGTACAGGGGTGGGGAACCCAAGTTCCTGGAGGGCCGGTGTTCTCCTGGTTTTTGTTCCATCTGTGCCCTTAATTACTTAATTAGACCATTAATTGGTAATAATTGGTCCAATTAAATCATTTAGGATACAGTTGAAACAAAAGCCAGGGGGGACACCGGTCCTCTAGGACCAGGATTCCCCTGTCACTCGGCAATTGAAAGGTTTTCTTTTTTTTTCCTGAGAAAAAACGACTAGAGACCTGTGCTTTACGTCTTTTTGATGATGTTGGACACGGTCCGACATAGGACTGCAAAGGATTTAACATCAGACTTAAGAGTTGAAAACTCATGTAAAAAGCCATTAAACGGCACAACTGCATTATGATCATAATAATAGCACTATCAGTATTAAACCATTTTAGGTTGTTCGAAAACTAGATATGAATGAAGTAGGATGAAGTAAGACAGAGTCTTTTTCTTGAGGCAAGATACAAGCTGCAAAAGAATAGAGTGGCCGATGGTCCCCTCTGACCACACAAAGAACCTGCAGAGTTACTGGAACTCCGGGTCAGGGAAGTGAGATTCACTATCCCCCCAGAGGGGACCGACAGAGAAATGCGGCATATGAAAAACTGAGGAGGAAGGAGGAGGAAAAAAGCTAATACAAGAGAAAGAGCTGAGCTGTGACTGGGTTTAAATAGGGAGTCTAGGCAGGTGAAATTAGGAAGAGCCTGAAGAATTGACTCCCGACCCCCGAACCTCACAGTTAACATTAAATAACTGCCTCATCATCAGTAACCAAATTCTTTTGCACTTCACCATTTTCTAAAAACAAGAATAAAAGCCATTACTAACATAAAATAATTCTAAAGATAACTGCCTGAAAATGGCTAAATTATGTATATGTCATGGTTGACCAATGAGCAGTAATACAATTTATATCTTGACATACTGGCATAATGCATTTTCTGGGTATTTGTAAGAATGTTTGGACCTCTTTTGATGTTTTTTCAATATGACCAAATCTAGATTGTTATAAAGAAAAGCATGTGAACATTTAGTTTATCTAATATGAAAAAAACATGTTTGTTGATAATGTTTTTTTTAGTGGATAAGGCTAATTTGGGTGTTTGATTTGTTTGTATAGTTGAATGAAAAATTTGGATGATATGCTCTTGAAAAAAAAAATCTTACATGTTTTTTTAAAATATCTATTTAGTAAAATATATATATATATATATATTATATAGATATATATATATATATAATAATGATATATATAGATATATATATATAATTTATCAGTAAATTACATGACAAACACATTAATAGATTGAAATAGAAATAAGTGAGTGTAGTTACCATGGCATCAAAAGCCTATAAATATCTCCACTGTTTATGTTCAAGTGCACTTTCCCTTGACAAAGGTATGTTAAACATGCCGAAGCATTGGGATATATATGAATGAGAGAGAGTTAGAGAGATTCAAGTTATTTGCATTAAATAGTTTTTTGTTTTTTTTATTGTGCAATTTTCTGCAGTTTATTTCTTAAAACATTGATTTAAGATGCCTGCCCTTTGAAGCCAGTTAAATATAAAAAATGTGTGTTCATGTTGGCAGTTTAGAAATTGGAAATCCGATTGTGTCTGGAGTAGAAATTGTAGTGGTTGAATCCCTAAGGTAAGGAATGTTCAATAGTAACTGTGGAATGTTAATAAATCTCAAATCTCTAACCTCTTCTATGACACAGCAGCATGACGACTGTCATTAGGGACACTGTAGTTTGTATTTTTAGCAAAGGAGAATTCCTTCTCATACTCCAAAGCACAGTCTTTACTTATTGTCTTGAACCTATAAGTCACTGGAGGGGTTTTTCATTGCTTCAGGTCTGTGATTTGGATTCGCTTACAGATGGATGATTAATAGCCCCAATATGGCCTTATTTAGCCTTTGGCTGGGGTAGTAGGTTATTTGTAAAACTGTCTTCTGAAGTTTTTGTCAAATGAGTTAAGCCAGATCTGATAGGCTGTGTCCCTCTGCTGCTGTTGCAGCAACTACAGCTACACATTCTGTAGTGCAACTGTAGAACCAACATGGCATGGCAGATTAATTAATTAAATTGGTGGATATGGATGGATGGGGTCTCAGTAGACTGTAAGAATCCATATAAAAAATTAGAAACACATTGAATTCATTCTATACTGAAGGGAAGACAACAGTTTTCTTTACCTCTTTCATGCATGTGAAAAAAAATACTGCCCATCTGATGTCTAATGAGCTCTGGAGTTTGAACTTCAATCTGCAATATATATCTGCCTGCCAAGGCTCGCTCCAGTTGGATGTCTCAACGGGCCTTACAAATTTGCTGTGAGGTGACCTATCAAGCAAAACAGACAGCTGGCTTGGTGTTAGCCAAACTGTAACACAAGCTCCTTTTCTTATCTTCAGTGACCAAGAGATCTTCTTAGTATAATGCTGGACTTTCATGAATCGGGAGACCCTTCAGAGAGATTTGGGGTTTTGGTAACCAGAGGGCACACTATTGCAGATATTGAAAATTTAAGTGTCCCTCAGCAAGAAATAAGTCACGCTTTTCTGGGGAAAAAAGGGAGGTTTTATTTCCTCTGGAGAATGCTAAGTACCCTTTATCCTTAATTAAATTTGATCGTTTTTGAAAAATGCAATTTAAATGATGCAGTTTGCAAAATGTACTTGGTGCTGGCAGCGATTTGGAAAACAAAATCTAACAGTAACATTATTTGACAATTTAGTTTATATGCTAATATGAATTGGTGTAGAACTGTATTAGGAATTGTGTATTGATGTGGTCTGTGTATAACAGAATAAGCAAAATATATCAGAATTACATAATTTAACTTGTACAACACAATGTACCAATGGAAATATAACAAGGTAACTAATTGGCTTTTATATTTAACTGTTCTTATGATAAATGATGAATATAGTAAAATCACCTTATATAGTACAAGCAAAATGGTGAAGGTTTACTGGATGACGAATGTACATTTTTTGTGTCAGAAACACCAGTTTTCTCATCTTCTGTACACATTGTGGTCGATAAAACAGCCATTACCAATTGACAGTCCACCTAACATGTAAGCAAAACATGAATATACTAAAACTCATAAGAGGTATCATGAATTGAATAATGTATATCCAGCATAATTTTTTTTTTAAAAAAACTGTGCAAATATAAATACTGAAAATTGTAATGGGTGCAACAGCTGGGAATTTAGCCACTGGATTTTGCATACCATTCAATGTCCCCTAAGAACACTGTTAGACCTGGCTACTTTTAGGACTCCGTGGATTGAGTTGCTAAAGGTGCAATTATAGAGCTGTAAAATTGCCTCAGTTATGTCTCCAGGATTTCTTTGTCTAAATGTTTAAGGAATTAGTTTCTTGAATCTTGAAATCCACAATTAAAAATACATTTGTTTTTTGTTAAACCTCCTAGAAACCTCCTATCAGCATGTTCATTAATATAGTAATGAATGTAAACTGTAGTATGCAACCATTACTTGGCAAACTTGTTTTTATTCTTACCATTTCTTGAAAGACTTGGACATGCTACAGTATTTCCTTTCGTTTGAATAAGAGTTATGTGCAGAATTCATGCTTACTGCCACAAAGAGGCAAATGAAAGACAAACAAGCTTATCTACAAAAGAATTGCTGCCCGAAAGACTATATTTTAAAAGGTAGATCCCTGTGTGTCTGGTAAGAGGGGTAATACACTTATATTCAAAGCAGGGATGTTGGCATTGTCATTTGCCAACCCCATTGGCCAAAATGATAACAAATAAAGTAAGGAATGCTGGACAAAGAAACTCCCCCTCCCCATTTTAATCCAAACGCTTCAGTCGAATTAATCTCCAGTCACAGCTTAGTTGTTTGCTAATGGCTAAAGTCTGTGCCTTTGAGGGCTGATGGTCCTTAACAGGCAGCCTTCTGTATGAGGTAATCTTATAGTATACATGACTGGAACTGAGTCTGTAGATGAGATTCGTTATTGTATAAAGGGTTTAAGTGTTAAGACAGCTTATTTTGGTAGAACTGTCCTTTATAGACCACAGTCATGTATTCAGATCTACCCACCTTCATTTATATTTTAATTTGGGGGTAGTGAATCTAAATAGAGTTCCCTAAGGTCCTGTTTCTTTAAGAACAGGAAAATACAAACTGTTGGAATCTTCTTTTAATAAAACTCAAATGTCTCTTTACATTTTCAGTAGATATTTGGTTACAGTGTCTCTGCTAGATTTTTGCCCCGTATAACATGACTCACATCTTAATATATTAATAGTCTGGAAAATGTTTTTTTATTGTTTATGTACCTTTAAAATAAAAAACAGATAACATCACCATTATTAATTTCATATTCCCATTTATGTGCACCGAGAATCACAAAGCAATCAAATAGCACATAAAAGATTTTGTACTAGTGACTGTGCATTAAAAGATTTATCTCATGAGAACCATAACTTTAATCAAATGTTAAAATGGTCTTGCATACACATTTTTTTTTTCTAATACATGGCGGTGTATTAATAATAATAATGCCAACTTTGCTCATCCTAGCAGCAAATTAACATTTTAACACATTACCAAGAATTAATATTGCTTTCAGCAGAAAGTAGTTCATTCATGACTACAGAAAAAATGACTCTAGAACTATATTAAGAGATTCCTATTTAACAGCAGTACATTAGACTTTATACTTTTCATGTCCTCAAATAATTTTATTTTACACATTTTATTCTTAAAATGACTCTGGCTCCAAGAAATATTGTGACAGCACTGGGACACAGGATTTCCTAATACTACTTGGAGTGTAGTATGCTGTATACTAATGGCAATACTCCAAGTATGAGGATATGTTGGAAAGCAGTGGACAGCACAGGGATTGGGTTTTGGTTCAAGCTCAAGTTATTTGGTTCAGCTCAGATTCAAAATCACCATGGTTCCTTATAGAGAACAACTGATCAAGCTATCGGGCTTTAGTAAAAAACTTACAGTACATACTTCAGACTCCAACATAATTTCTGGTCAGAGTCAATGGTCTCTGACCCCTTGCAAAGAGTCGGAATTATGTCAACATCATCTTTTTTGGAAAGGCGTACAGCCTTAACACTAGAACTGCCAGGGCAGTCACTTTGATGGGTTGAGGTTTTCAAATTTAAATTACATTGTGTGTCTGAAAGTTATATGATTGTCCGTTTATAACTTTAACTAAATACATGTATTAAATACCCTGACGCCGTTTGAAAGGCAGGATCATGAAAACGTGGAAGTTATAATCCCGCCCACCTAGAACCGCTAAATCAGCCATTTTGACTGTACATGTTTTTATTTTGAATATAACCTACAATACTCTATTTTATTTGTATATACAAGCCTGTTGTTATTTCTACTGGGCCTGGCAGCCATCAGTTCCTTTGTTTTGTACAAGTAATGCACCAGGGAAAATATCAGAAGGAGAGTTTTCATCTTGAAATTATCCACAGTGCATCGGCAGAAACATTTTGATCAGAAAACTGCAGAGCAGCAGGCTGCTACTCAACCTGGATTCAGTACTGCACCGAGTGACACATGCAAGAGAAAACATCTTACTTTCATTTTAAATTTTAAAAAAAAGTTTTTGAATGTTTACACACTAGTTTATTTTTAAATGTTGATTTTATTGTAGTTTTTCATTTTTTTAAGTAGTGCTTTATATGCGGCAAGTTAGAAAATAAACCCTTTTATGTTTAATTGTTCATTTAAATGCAGCGTTTGAGCTGTGCAGATGTTTGATATGACGTGCTTAAATAAAACGTTTGAGTTCTATCCGATAGTTTCTTTCATTTTAATACTGATGTTGTTTAAAATGTAACCCTCACAATGACTGCTGGCAGTGGTTTTAGGTATAAGTATAACTGCGGTGGTTGTAGTGTTAACAGATCGTCAAGCCTTTCACCTGTCATTCTAAAATACCTCAAGTATCTCTCTCTGTTACATACCCACATCTCTCTAAATAATGTTTGAAATTCTCCCTTTCAGGTTCTCTGCTGGTTGAGAGGATGGAGCAACGGAGTCGCTTTTGATTCTTTTCAAACCTCTTGTATAGAGGTACAAACTCAGCACATGTACTTAAATGTAAATGTATCCAATTTCCAATTTCGCAAATGCAGTCTGTACTCAAGTATGAACAACAGCTGTGACCTGCATTTGTTCTTCTGTCTTTACAGAAAACAGCTCACTCATTTTTTTTTTTATGTTTTATTTTAGCTGTCATCTATTTACATGCTTGCTTGCTCAGCTATCCCATTCACTGACCTACAAGCTACACATAAATGCTGCGTGCATGCACAACCAAACAATTTACAGATACTTGCAGATTTGTATTTTCAGTTCACGGCATACTGCATTTTGTAAAGGAAATAAAGGAAGCGCATAATCAAAGTGTTTTTACATCCATTTCCAAGATTTCACAGACTATTCAAATTCATGGTTTTCACGATTTCAGGGATCTCCGTGACAAAACTGCAGTCTTAATAATGACTTCTGCTCCCTGAGATTGCTTGCTAATTTTGAATTGCTTTTTTGTCAGACAACCATCATCATGCTCGATTATACCACCTTTTAATAATTCTACACAGGTTATGGTTATATAAAACTACAATTTGACATGCACATGGGCTCTAATATGCTGTACTGTACCTTTTATGGTGCGCACCCGGCTATAATATGTATGGTACCTTTTATGGTGCGTGTCCAATATATATATATATATATATATATATATATATATATATATATATATATATAGAGAGAGAGAGAGAGAGAGAGAGAGAGAGAGAGAGAGAGAGAGAGAGAGAGAGAGAGAGAGAGAGGCAACCACATTAATGTTGAAGAGCAAGGAAAACAGACCCAGAAGCTAACTGAAAATAGTACTAAGGTGTCTGGCAAGAAACAGCTGCCACAAAGGCAGCAATGAAAGGACAATCTACCTCATTCCAAACTGCTGACATGACTAAGAGTGGAGGGTTCAGCTGCACTGATGAAAAAGACACAGTCAGGCAATGCTGCTTTTTTATGTACAGGGTGGATAGAAAGTAAGTTTACCACATCAACAAGTGGCATGTTCATGTGGTAAACTTATTTTCTAATCACCCTGTATTTAGTACAAATTTGGGGGCAAATCAGAGCTTAATAGCTTTGTTGAAATCAGAACTAAGAATCCTCTGAAACCAGACTCCCCATTACCAATTTTAAACAACTTTAAGTTAGCCTTGGTTAGTGTTAATCAGGGTTTACGTAACGGGTCTGCAACGCAGCAAATATGAGGCCATGCCTCCCGATGTTTACCAAAGGGTTTTGTACTTAAGCAACAATGTCAGCAGTAATTTAATTGACAGCAGCATCATGCAAGTGTTCCGAACACATGACGAAATACGTTCAGTTATATACAGCTAATGACCCGTGTAGAAGAAAACCGAAAAAGCGTTTTTGTGTACAAAGTTATTTTAAAATGCGTTTTCATGTTATATTTTGCACTGGACTGCTCAGGCTATGTATGTTGCTGTTTAAAGCAAGTTTTAACATTCTAAAGCTGAGTTTGCTTTTACAGGGCATTTACCTGTGGTATAATGTCTGTTCTATTCAGAAATTGATTGGCTGAGATGAACTGTGAGGTCTGCTGTTAAAAAAAAAAAGAATCCCTGAGAAATATGTACAAATGAAATAGCCACTTGTTAGCTGATATCACAGAACAAATGTATTGTGACTAATATTTCGAGGGGATCCATTACCAACTTGGTGTTTTATCACTGTCAATGTTGGTCTATATTTACATCAGATGCACTGTATTAAGTATTGGGTACCGGCTTTGTGCTAATGTCAGAGTCAATTCACAAAAAAAGAAAAAAAAAAACACTGTAGTACTAAATTAAGTACAAATTAGGAAGTGAGTGTACCATCTGAAATAATTCTCTTGAGTCAAGGTTCATTTGCATATACATAGACCTTTTATTGTTGCTAGTTCCATGTAAAATGCTGAAAAGCAGGTCATGCACTTCAATTTAAATAAGTGGTTTCATAGGAATCATGTAGAATCATGTGTTCTTCGGCCCAAAGTGGTTTATACTGCTTATAAACATGGCTACCTGTTATTTGGGGGAGGAAACATAATTAAAATAATTTTAATAGTCCCAAATTTAATTTTATTTATTTTCAATTTAATTTAATATTCACTCATTAAAAATTCATTGCCATTTATTGAATTTCTGAATCGAAAGTGGCATCTCGAAAGTAGAGGACTGAGCACAAGCTGATGATGTGGATGGTCTGGGCTGAGTTTCAAATGCCACTGAGGAAGGCAGAGGAGCAGCTGCGATGGAGGCTGAAGCCAGATCTTCAGGTGAGTGTGCCCTTGTTACATGCGAGACACACATATTCAAGTCCGTTTTCATCCTTTCGGATCTCAAAAGATGTTTTTGTTAGTTGTTGGACACGTCATGCCAGATTTTTCCCTTAATGTTGAGATTTTTTTTGGCTTATTTCGTTAAAGATAATGTCCATATTTTCTTTCTTTTAACAGCTGTGGCAGGGCAGGGCCCTGTCTGTAAATATTGTTGTGTGGTGATTTCGTGGAAGAGTTGTGCCCTGGCTGTGGGGAATATGGGCACACGGTGGCCATCTACCCCACGCAGTATGAGGGGGAGGAGCCGTCGCTGCCATCCCAAGAGCCGGGAGGTGAGGAGCCATTGCTGCTGTCCCAAGAGACAAAGGGAGAGGAGCTACAGTCCTGTGAGCTGGAGAGGGAGGAACGGGAGGCCCAACCCCCAGATTTTTTTTGGGGGGGACAAGGGCGTGAAGCTGGTGCTGCACAGCAGCCCCTTTATTTACTGCTGAAGGGAGCCCTGCGGAGATGCCCAGCATGAGCCCTGCTGTCGGAGGAACTGGCAGTGCCACCAGCCCTGCTGTCAGAGGAGCCAGCAGCACACAGTTCCAGCCCTGCTGCTAGAGGAAAACAAGTTTTTATACCCGCCTCCACCACCAGAGGAGCTGGAACTGCCTCCACCGGCCGGAAAACAATGCCTGCCTTTATGCCACCCCGCTCCGCCACCAGCCCGCTCCGCTCAGGAGCTGGAATTGCCTCCACTGCCCGACGGGGTTCCAAAGCGGATTTGACGTGGGGGGACTGGGGGACGGGGAACGCTACGACGGTGCGGAACCCGCACGGCGACCACACGCCGAACATGGCTATGGGACCTCAGGGATGCACAGGCGGACGTGGCAGGCATCTGTCGCTGACCCAACGGACGACGGTTCGCCAGGGATGCCTCTCCGCATCACCTGGGGCTGCCTGCTGCTCCGCATCGCCTGGGGCTGCTGGTGTCTCCTTTTTGTCTCCTAGGGTTGCCTGCCTGCTGCTGCTGCCGTCCGCTGAGGGTCCGCTGCCGCTCCTGCTGCAGGCTTCGCTTTGCTTGGGGTCGCTGCCAGTCCTTCATGCCTGGGGCTGCCTGCTGCTCCGCATAATATTGGGGCTGCCTGGTGGTGGTTGGCAGGGATGGGGTTAATTTCCTATCCCTGCCAAAATACATGTGAGAATGCTGGTGTCTCCTTTTTGTTAGGCTCCAGCCACAGGGTTGCCGAGGGTGCTGCCGCCGTCGCCTCCCAAGGGTCCGCTGCCGCTGTTGCCTGGGGTCACTGCAGGCTTCGCTTTGCTTGGGATCGCTGCCAGTCCTTCATGGCAGCAGGAAATACTGTGGCCGGAGCTGCACAAAGGGGAGCTACCGGCTATGAAGAAGGCCTCGACCACCACCCCTGTGCCATAGCTCGGCACCTGGGGATTGGTTCCCTCAACCTGGGCTCCCAGACACCCAGGCTGCATGTCTGGACCTCTGGTCGCTGGGCCTGACTCCCAGGTCACGGCACCACCAGGCACAGGAGGTTGCCTGGTCTCCTACTCCGCTCCCCCTGGTTTCCCAGACGTCGCTCCGCAATCGCCTAGGTTCACACCTCTGCCTGGGGCTCCAGCCGACTGCTCGCCTGCCTGCGCTTCTGAAGCGCCAGCCACTACGCCTGGGCCCCCTGTCGCCAGGGTCTCGGTCCCGCCAGGAAGGCGGCGGACTATGGACTAACCCTCCCCATGGGGGGGGGGGGGTGGCCATGGGGCCATGGGGCCATGTGTTCTGCGCACAAGGGTGGGGGGGGGGGTGGCAGGGGCAGGGCAGGGCCCTGTCTGTAAATATTGCTGTGTGGTGATTTGGTGGTGGTTGGCAGGGATGGGGTTAATTTCCTATCCCTACCAAAATACATGTTAGAATGTGGCTAGAGCTAATTGAGTAATTGATAAGCTCCAGCCACATGCTATAAAAAGGGGGAAATTCCTTTGTTTGTTGGAGGTGTTCTGGGTTGAGTGTTTCTAAATTTGTTCAGTGAAGGCTCTGCCCAGCCTGAACAGTTTTTGTTTGACCTTTTATTTTTGGCTCTGAGCAGTGTTTTGTTTGTCTTTTTGATTTATTTTTGTTGATTAAAACAACACAGCAGTACTTTAACTGCAGTTTTACTGTCTCCGAGTCTCTGTCCTCCCAGCTATCCTGTCACAACAGCCCATGCTGTAGTTTTTTTGTGTTTTTTCAATCTTTGTTTTCTTCTGTTTCATTTAGCTGTTCCTCATCTACTGTTATGTGTCTACTCTTGACAATTGCTGGTGCACTTATTTAAAAAAAAAAAAAAAAAAATCAGGTGTACTGCTGTCTTCACTCACAAAGTTGATGTTACCAGTTATCTCGAGTTTCATCCCCAAATATATTATAGGAAATAGGTGAAATGCCACTCTTTTAGGCCATGGAATTTAGAATGTAGAGGGTGTACTTGTACAGTCACTTACAGAGAAGACCGGCCTGACAGACACAAGGAGGTCCAAGTGACTGCGAGTCCCAGGGTCACACAGTGCGATGGCTGAGCTGGGATTTGAACCTAGTTAAAGCCTGTTTCTTTAACCACTGGACCACACAGCCTCCTAATAGTGTAAAGGGTATAGGTGTCGTTGGAAGTTAATGTCGGTGTTGGTGAAGGTGCGTGGTGCGATGCTGTGCTATGTGTTTGTGAGTTTATTGTGCAGGCCCTTACTGTTTTGGCCCTTGTGTCTTTTTGTTTGTTAATGTGTTTTGTTTGCTGTAGTGTGTTATTAAATGTGTGCAATAGCGCTTAACCTGCAGCTTCTTGCTTCTGAGTCTGTCTTCCTGCCAATAACAACCTGGGCCTTAACATGAGCTTGCTACAATAGCCCCAGAGCTATTTTAAAACAAATACAGAGACTGGTAAGGCTGAATTTGAATGCCAGTCTGTTGAATCCCATTAATTCTGTAACTTAAATTCAAACTTAGCCCACAGTTGGGTTTGTGTAACAGTTTATAAATAATCATATTCAAATAGTTGAATACATCATATTCATAAAAATACCAAATTATTCTCTAAGTACAGTCCAATTATTTGAAGATCATCATTCTACAATTTTATATGTCAGGGCACCTTATTAATTTATTGCATACAAGAGGTACACCACTGTTGCAATTATACAAACTATCAGTGCAAACCTACACAGTTTCTGATATACAGTACACAACATATGCATGTAAAAAGTCTTATATACGACATGTACATACACAAAGTCAATAAGTTTATAGTACAAAATGTTGTTACCACACTAAGTGATGTGGCTCCATAACACCATCACTGGGAAAATGCATTTCCTGAGGGAGTTTCAAAAAGACTTTAAAATAATGTAATGATCAACAATATGCTATTTGGACCATTTTATTATATGCCTAACAGCAAATAGCAATAGCATTCCAAATTCCTTAATAGTTAATTAGAATCACCCAAGCAAAATGAATGTCACTTATGTAAATCTATTTTAATGGTGCCAATAGCTTTCTATGAAGTCAGGGGGGGGACAGAGATTCCACCTGTCTGCATCTTTGCTTCATATGTCAGTTGAGCTATAGTGGTTTATGTTACATTCGTTGTTAATTTGAAACTGTGACCACATGCGTCTCTGGCAGAATACCATGTAAATCATTACAGTATTTTTTTACAGTCTCTTTATGTTTTATCAGTTAAATATATTTCAGTACAGGGACAGTATAAAGTGCAATGGCATAACTGCAATTTTTTTTTTTTTTAAAGGATTAGTGGAAAATTAGAGACAGGTCTGGTAATGGACCATTCGTATCGGTAATATAGCAATAATATTTGCTATATTTCATACTGATTTAATCAACTGCTGTAACATAGAAAATGTATCATGGAGTATAGTGGAATATTAAACTACAAATTTAAAAAAGGGTAATAATTAATCAACTGTGACTGCTATATATATAGTGACAGATTGGGTTGTGGGATGTATGGTAAAGTATGTAACAATGCATACATAAGTAACGGAATGAAAACAATCCTGTTTCCACAATAACTGTCTGTATACTGAGTACCGTGTGTAGTGAGGTAAAATGGCTGCCGACTAAAAGACTAAGTTTCCCAGGAGGCCATGGTCAAAGTTTATTGTGTACCAGGACACAGCTGTGTCATGTTAGAGCGGGGTTTTGCCTGTATAAGGCCAGCCCTGAACCCAGTTCAAGAGAGAGAGATTACCAGGAAGAAGGTTGTAAAGGGAGAGATGGTTACTGAAAGACTTCTGTAAGTACTCCAGAAGAAGTTACTGTGTGGAATAGTTGTGCAGATTCTGATATCATGGTCCTAGAGTTGGCTCCCCATTTTTACAGTTTAACTGCGTATGCCTTAGCTGTGTGTGGATGGTGTATATAATAAACTAAATAATTTTACCAATCAACAATCATCTATACCCAGCAGTCTGATAAAAACCAGTGTAAAAACAGAAATTCAACAGTATTCAATGTATTCTTAAATACACTATTTTATGATCTCACGTCATCTCTAATATACATTTGTGACAGGCTGGCGAGCTGATAGAGGCCCAGAGACAGACTGCAGTACAAAAAAATAATACTTCTATTATTAACACAAACACAAAATAAAAGGGCACAAGGGCCAAAACAAAGATATTTAAGCACAAATAGAAAGACACAGAACAAGACTTACAAAAATAAAGGTTTCCAGGCTGGGCGATGCCTTCACTGGATTAGAAATTAAAAAAAACAACCAAAAACAACAAGCACAACCGTCTGCTTGCTTGCTTGCTTGCTTGCTTGCTTGCTTGCTTGCTCAGCTCCCTCCTTTCCGTAATGGGAAGCTGAGGCCTCCTTTTATGTCAGGTGGCTGGGTGCTGATTGATCGTTAATTACTCTAATCAACCCCAGCCACCTGAACACAATAAACCCTGGCAGGTAGGGGAATTTAACCCCATCCCTGCCAATTTATAAAGGGCAGAGCTCTGCTCTGCCACAACATTGTTTGTCATTTCCCACTGTGGCAGGCCAGAGCTCTGCATGTAAATAGGGGGCTGGGCAAAGCCCTGTTGATAAATGTATTGTGGTGCGTTGTATTCATTTAAAAGAACAGTGGTTAATTGTTGTTATTATTGTGTGTACTCGTTGGGGTTATGTAGCACCAGTGATTCAATGTATTATTGTTTGGTTTGGATGTGGTCTGGCTGAGGCCATGTTCAGCAGTGTACTAACAGACTGGCTATCGACCACGCAGATATCAAAAACTCGTGCAGAATGTGACCATCTCCAGTTGATTAATTTATTACTAATCTGGAGATGGTCACAGGTATAAAAACCTGCAGTTTTGGATGAACAGGGTGTGGGTGTTGAGAGAGAGAGCGAGAGCGAGAGCATGAAAGTAAACAATTGCTACGCATGCTGGAAAGACCAGCACCGTACTTGTGTTTGGGTGGAGGTTTTTGTGTTACGAGACTGTTTTGTATACACTTATATTTTGGCTCTGTGAGCTGTGTTTTTGGGTGTCCGTTTGATATATTCTTTGGATATTTAAAAAAATATACGCACCAGCACTTTCAACTCGCAGTACCTGTGTGTCTATCAATTTTCTTCTCTGGGTACATCACCACTCAGCTGCCCTGTCACATGTGGTCTCTTCACCATGTTCTCACCCAGCTGAAGGTTAGTGTAGGGTACAATAATATTGATTGTGATGTTGTTAACTGCTGCAGCTGCTATATCTATGAAATATAGCCAAATAGTCACATTTCTTTAGTCTCTTTGTCCAGACCTTGAGGGTTGGGGTGGGATAAACACAACACTGTATGTGTTGTGATGGTGTGTTCATATAACTTGTTAATCACAAGGAGAAAGTCATGGAAAAGAAGTGGTTACTGTTACAGAACGTGCAACGTTCTCAGGTAGACACAGTGGTATACAGAAGCATTGGCAATGGTTAAGGAGGGGGAGCTATCATTGCCTCCAATAGGTTCCTCATTCACATTCAGAAGTTTAATGGTTTTGCTTTTGATTATGTCACTGAACCCCCTCACCCTGTTTGCCCTGGGTCAAACTTCTTTGCTAATAGAATACCATACCGGTGTAGTGCCAGGGCATACTCCCAAGGGCACTGGATATTTGCAGCCACGTCTCTAAACTCTAGAATTCTCTCTCAAAGCCCAACAGAGACTGAATATTAAAATAATAATTTGGCAATCCATATTCAAACTAAAAACAAAAGTACTGTGTACTGTAATCATTGCTACCTTTTTGTGGTCCGTAACACCACAGGTGACATACTGCATAACGTTTTTAAAAAAAAAAAAGCATTCATTTAATAACTTCAATTAAAGTACTTTGAATATGGCCACAATTTAGAAACAAATGAAAAAGCAACACTTTCTCCATTGAACATTTTCATTGTAAACGTCTAGAATATTCCTTCTTGTATAACTATTTACAAGTAGAATGTGTAGTCACTGTAATTTGCATAGCACTTACTGTACTTTCAAGCAAACTTTTGGGAAATAATTCGATTCATATTGTATACCCTTTTCATTTTATCCTATTGTGAACATACAGTACATATTAAAATATTCAGCTGCTGTCTGAGTATTCACTTGCAAAGAATACATATCTGTGCTATAAATTGATCTTTGTTTTGTTCATTTTTTTTTCCTATGGCTGAGCATTATTCGTCTCTGTGCTCTTCTAAAGTACAATAGTGATTTAATTGAGGACCAGTTGAAAATACTATTCCTTTTATCAATAGCAGGTACTGTACATCTATGAGCCTCTTGAATGGAAAGGCCTCATTCACATGAAACCTCTTCTCACTAATCACGCATTCTGTTACACTTTTGAACTTTTCCTTGAAAAACAGAAAGTGGCATAATGGCCGTCACATATCTACCTCTTTTCCCATTTTCTTTTTCCACGAGGACTGTTAAATAAATACAGTAAGTTTTTGTTTTTTGATGAGAAAAATAAATAAATAACAACATATTTTTTTCCATTTTTGTTTCAGGCTGATATAATCCTTCCAGAATATTAAAAAGTCAGTTGAGTTACCAGCTGCACATTAATGTAAAACTGTAAACAACAACAGTTATTGCTTTAAAGTGTTAGCAATCATTCTGTGTGGTCCTGGGTTATGTTGTCTACAGAAGTGATGAGACTGAACAGCTTTATTAATCCATGACAGTGTCGTCTTTCAATTTCCCCACCTACCATGCATTTATACAGATGGCGAGTCGGGGGAGCTGATAGAGCTGAAAGGTCACATTGCAAGTTCAAAGCCAAGTAAAGGCAGATTAATAGCAAATAACTTAATATTGGAGCAACAGAGCCCAGAACTGCTCCAAATGATTACAAACACCATAGAAAAATATCTTTAATATGTTGCCACTGTAAAGTTGTGCAGTAAAGCCAAGTAAACCCTAAAAAAGCAAGGTAAATTACAATTACAGTAAATCACAGCAAAGGCACAGTAAAAGCACTGGATTGGTAAAGCATGGTAAACTGGATCTAACCTAGTGAAGTTCTATGGCACCAGTGATTGTTGTCATTCCTATCGTGACATAATTATCCACACAATAGTGTTTCTGTAATTGTGAAAGCTTCTTCCCTAATTTAATCAGCAGACTTATGTAATGACTTGACAAAGAACTAGAAATACAGATCCTGTCATTATGTCAAATTCACTTGTATTTTAGTATAATACTCCCCAAGGAGGATTCAGGATTTAATTAAAAACATTGTGTTTCAATGACCAGCAAACCACATTCAGGGTCAATCCCAGCTCCCCAGAATGAACTGAAGACAAACTTTTTCATATCTCTAAGCAATCACCTCGCCAGTTGAATATGTGTTCAAACAATAAAGCCTGCAAGTACATGGCAGCACGTTTCTTAATATTAATTGGGTGATGTCCAACTACCCAGTAACACAGCCTCACGGCTAGCAAAACACTTGCTGATTAACGTTGCACCTCTATTTGCCAAAATAAGCTGTACTTTATAACTCAAGGGTACTGTCACATTTTCAGTGCCAATGCCTGTGTGTCACTGTCACCCTTTGCCCTTTACCACTAAATAGAAGGATTTAGCAGCGTGTAATGAACAAATAGGAAAATAACACCCTTGCTTTTACCAGTCACGTGGGGTCCCTTTTTGGTCCTGTTGGTCACCGAGATTTCATCTGCACTTCAGTACCAGTTTTAAAATGGCAAAGTGCAGTCTGCAATTAGGGAGATTTTAAAGAGATTTCTCTTTTCATTGTAATTTGTTTCAGCACTTTTTAACCATCATTTAATTTCAGTTATACTGCTGTGTTTTTATAGTTATGTTAGATGTGTATTTCTTAACTTGAAGCCAGGTGTTTTTCTTTTAAAAGTTTACCACTGTAAATCTGCACTCTAATTGTGCACTTTTCCTATGGTTACACTATGCATTTGCCATGTTTCATAACATGCTCTTGTGCTTTACAATGCTTACCTAAGCTTCACCATGCTGTCACTGTGCTGTATTACACCTTGCTATGCTTCTACTGTGGATTCAAGTATAACAATTGAATTTTGAATTCAATACAAAGTGTTCTTACTCTTCTGCAGAGTGCAGGTGATTAATGCAATTAAACCAAAATAAGACTGAGGCTAACTTTTTTGTGGCGGGGGGATATTTCAGTGAAAATCTGATCATATGAAGATTTTTGTAGTACTAATGTTATTACATTTCTTGTAATTTGATGACATTACAACACAGTGCTTACAGTAATATGCAATACAGTGTACAACATAATTTGGGACTTGGACATCGAATTATTATTTTTATTCTGAAGCTCAGTATCTAAAATATTTTGTTAGCAATGACTCAATGCAGAATATCTACTTACTGCTACAGAACTGCTGCCACATGCTAACCTGTACACTAGATAATGATTAATCCCAGCATGCCCTGCCCAGCTGTCCACCTGATTTATGCATCTGCTACAGCCTCTATCTGATCTAATTAACCAGAACCCCATCATTCACCTCTCGCTGAAAACATCATCATTTTAGAGAGCATGCTCGACAAATGTGTTGTCATCAAAATAGGTGAAACTATTAAATGTTTAATTCACATAAATGTCTTCTTCATAGTCTATGACCTCCAAGTGGACTAATTGACAGTGTTAAATACATGGCTCTACTAAACTAAACTTCTACTGCATGCATACTCGAATGGTTGTTCAAACCATTAACATTAGAGAGCTTTGGTATTTTACATACTTTTAAAAATAATCTTTTTAATCATTTTTTATTTATACAAACATTTTAATTTTTTTTTTTTTTTAAACAGCTGTTACTGTAATTGACACAACAATAATTTGACCTTAATTCATCTTTAGGAAATATGACTGCCCAGTATATTGAAAGGATGTCCTTTTAATTGTGAAGTAAAACTACTGTTACACTTGATATGTGTTTTAAAAGCTGGGATGTTACAGAAATGTTATTTAAGATAACAGAATGAGTGGAAGATACAGCAATTTTGCAATGTGCCACTGATGACAAAAAGCAACAAAAACAAAAAAACAGCTTGTGCTCTTCCCAGCCCAACGTCATTGGTGTGTCCAATTTACTAATTTATTACAATATAAATTAAAGAAGATTAAACAGGATGAATAGCATAATTAAACTAATGATTCCATTCAACAAAGGAAAACAGGCCACTGCTGAAGCAATAGAACCCTGATTACTGGGTATTACTGTCTGGTAGCTGACTGTGTCAAAGCCCTCTAATCAGTTATGTTACAATTAGCAACCAGTAAACAATACCTTACTTTAAACTTACCTTTTCAATGGGGAGTTACTGTATGTTTCTTCTTTGTCATTGAAAGGTAGACATCCTATCTGAATGTTCCACAGGTGTGAGGTAGTACCTGCTTATGAAGCGCATGGATTGGTGGATGAATGTTTTGAAGTTTGTAATTACCAGTGTTCATCTTTTGTTCTGTTGCATGCATTTCTAGAGTATTAACTACCGGTGCATTAGCCAATGGGACTGTTTGTTTTAGCTTCCAATATTTTGTTAGCTTCCATAATTATGTCATATCAGTGTTGAAAAAAAAACCCAGGACTGTTTACTTTGATTACTATCGCTGATGTCTTTATACCAGTTTTTCTTTGAACTAAACTTCACCGAAGCCTGTACAAGTGTCTAGAAAGTCATTAAATTCATGTCTGAAGTTTGAAGTGTGTGCTGGGATTGTAATGGGAGATAAGAGGAATGTGGGTTGGTGGCAAAACTGAACTATAGTAGCAGGACTTGACAATAACACTCTAATGGTGATTTAGGGTTAGATGTTCTCAGCAGGAGGAAATATTCCTATTGCTTTTGCTGTATCAGAAAGCAAATATGCAGTTTGTGCTCTCGGCCTCCAAACATGAAAAATGATTTTATGATATTGCTTGCAAGAAAGAAGCTTTCAAGAAAGCAGTGGCCTCTTATGAAGATTGACGTTGTTATTAAGAGTTTAATGGCCACTAAAAACCAAGTAACAGAAGGAAGTTTAAGATGTGCATTGCATGAAATGGAAAGCTGTTTAAAGATGGGTGGTTTATAAGAAGGGAAGCGTTTCCAGCTGTTGTGAGTTTTTGGTTAAACTAGCTACCAAGTAAATAATGCTGCACGCGGAACTAAATAGCTACAACTTCATCACTTAAGAATGAACTCCTATGATTTACTTATTTTTAAATACAAATACACTGCTGTTTATCCCTGTTGAAATTTAGTTAAAACATATATCCTTGTTTGGTAAATCTTAACATGCACCTGATCAGTAGGGATTGTTAAAGCTGCATGAGATGACCTAAGCCCAATCAATGTTCCTCATCACAAATGGATGCTCAAAGGCCAATGCAGGATTCCTTAAGGGCTGCCAGCCAGGACCGACAGCTCAGCCCACCCAGGGTTCAAACCAACGAGCTCCTGATTGTGAGACTCACCCTGCACACCTTTACTGAATTACCTACTGTAATCCCTGTGGGTGATGTTTGTTCCTCTGGTTGTGTATTAGTTTGTATATTAATATGAATTTGGAATTGGAGATAGTTCTAGTTTGATTATAAAACTAAACTGAGTTTTATGACTGGTTTCAGACATGAGCAGGGTAACGCCTGCCTTTAGGTAACAGTAGTTTATAAGAAGCTTAAAAGAAACTTAGGGGTAGATTAAACACCTTTAAGTTATAATTAGCACATTCACTCAAAGGAAAATTCACTAACTACAATTAGAAAACAAATACAAAATACTATAAGACTACTACCAGGCCTAAATGAAATGTCCAAGTTTTTAATTTCTAGTTAACTTTATTGGGTGATTTGTCCTGCCTGGGAAATAAATTGTGTAAATGAGTAAAGAGCTTTGAGAATAAGAAAGATTAGTTTATTTAAAACAAACAAAAACAACTTTAAACGTGTCTTTTCCAAATTAAAATACACATTTTCAAGGACAATTTCAGCAGACATATCAGGGAGCGTAAATCAGTGACGTAATCAGTGTGGGCTGCAGATAATAAAAAAATAATAAAAAAAATATAAAAAGTAAAATGTTTGACCATCCTTATAATGAAGTAAAAATTGCTGTCAGCTGTTTTTTTCTCTATTAAATTGGAAAGTGCAAAAGAAACTTAACATAAACATATAATGTATAAAAAAAGTAAAAGTGCAATTTTTAACTTCTAAACGATATTTTTGAAACTGATACTCTATATATTTAGCAATTTAAAACCAAGAACGCAAATTTTGCTCAGATTTACAAACAGTTTGCATTGTACATACTGTAACTGTATATCGGTTATAGGTTAGGATGCAGTAAGGTCGTGGCTCACATTTCTCCCATAATGCAATTTGAGTCGCAAATGTTGGGTGAACATTCGAGATATACAGTACGAAGCATGGCAGACAGTAAAAAAGTTAAAATGAAACTCAATGCGGTGGACAGAGTAAGATAAGGTGAAACTCAAGCAGTAGTTTCAAAAGATATAAATGTTGTGTGAATATGCTGCTCAGTGCAAGCCTATTTGCTGCTGTTGGTGTGGCCCAGGCTAGCAGGGGCCAGGAATAAACCCAATAAACCGTGGATTAAAGTACCTGCAAATTGTCAACCGTAAATCATTTCCTCCGTAAAGCATTTAAGGAACAAAAATGACAATATTCATTATAAGATGAATCACAGATAATGCAGTCTCCTAATTATGAACCCTGACAACCACATTATAACAGGGTAGCACTGTATATATATATATATATATATATATATATATATATATATATATATATATATATATATATATATATATATATATTGTTTGTGTGTGTGTATATATATATATATATATATATATATATATATATATATATATATATATATATATATATATAATAGCTTGAAACTGTTTTTCATTTAGGAGTGTGTGCTGCAAGTGCATTACCTCAAATGTGCAGTATGAATATTTAAGTGCACATTTCAGGTTGGTAACTCATATGAACATCATATCATAAACAATTGAAGGTTAAGGGAGAAACACCAGATTGTATCATAATCCATGGAAACTTAGCTCATTATTCAAAAGGACAACAGAATCCATTAATAATAATTAAAAACAATGACACCATGAAGAATTCAGAAAGTTCATGTGGTTGTTGAAAATCTGCCTATTGGCCCTATCAAAGTGTTAACTTTAACCCAATTCAGATATCACTTCTGAAATGAAACTTATTGATTCTGACAATATTGAATTTGATTAACAATGTGTCATCAGCAAAATCGCAAACTAAATCAGCACAACTTTGTATATTTTAGAATTAATGAAAGATGGAGTACTACCTTTCTACCACGCTGTTAGGCTCAGGACAGTAACAGAGATACACAGCAAGACAGTTGCATTTGTTGCCATGTGTGTAGCTGGTGCATCAGCATTTTAACAGTTCAGCTATAATGATTGTTGTGAGTGATTATTTTCCTTCTTGTTATCCGGATCCAAATATATATGGAAATAAGTATCATAACAAAACGTGCCTTTTAAAAGTGCTGAATACAGCATTCACTGTAATATAAACAGCAGCTCTCACTTGCTGTCCCATCAACATAAACAGTGTAGTAACATCCACATGAGAGCTTGTTACAACTTTGTCAGCCATAAGCAAGGTTCACGTGACCAAAAAGGATAAAGTGGATCGACAGTATTACGAGAACTGCTTAAACATATCTAATCTAGGGTCAAGCGTCTGAAACTGCTTTATGCTAGCTTCCTGTGCAAAAATAACGCACACTGTACAGTGTATGTTCTTGCCAGTTATTTGGTAAATGACTGTATTGCCAGCCTCACTGCACAGCTAAATTCAACAGTGAACATTATTATACTGAAATAGAAGCACAAGGGCACCAGAGACAATAAATGATCACAAGTTTGAAATAAACAATGAAGTCTTAAAATTTTCAGATGCAATCACACATATTTGATACATATTAAAAATAGCATAAATATGCTTATAGTACACCTACAGTATACTGTATATTACATTATGATATTATAATACATTATAATGTAATACATTATAATAAGCCATTTTTCTCAATTGCCAACGGGGTCATAGAGAGGTTCAAATATTGTGCAAAGTGGTCTTGAAGTAACTGTAGTGGAATGTTATCCAGAGTGACACGACTGAACTTGTTTAAAAACTATAGTATGTATGGAGATTTCCATGTCAAACATTCAGTGGTAACTGCCAAGTGCCTACTGTGATGCTTCTTCCATCTATACCCAGACTTTTACCTGAGGGTAATGCACTCGTCCAAGATGAAAATGCCCCCAGCCATAGATCATGCACAGTTGCCAACTAGAAAAAAGAAAATGGAGTGTTCACACTTCAGTGTGCTGTCTTCATTTGTGATTTTCAATCCAACTATAAGGCAGAACCATTTGCAGTTTGTTTGGGAATTCCATGTGTTACAAATACTAGTGTGTGCTACAGTCCTGCAGCGGGAGTGGGACCCCAGGGGTCCTGCAGGACCCACTGCCACAAAAGTGGGAGCGGGTAAATGTATTTTGTTGAGGGCAGTATTGGTTGGCCAAAAAAAAAAAAAAAACAGTGCGGTAATTTGCGGGAAAACACAAAATCTCTGGTCAGTTTACCAAAAGTAGGCTATTCAGAAAATTGCTAATTATGTTGTTTGTGCTTCTCTTTCCTATATGTGTTTGTTTCCCTCGCTCCGAATCCAGTGTAGTACTCCGCAGCCAGCTCAAGTCAGGTTACAGAGTCACACTCACAGGTTTTGTTGTTATGTGACGTCACATTCACTGCTGTTTTCTGGGAAATGGATGCTTGTTACAGCACTGAACCCACAGCTATACACTGAATGTAGGGGAAGGCTGCTTCCTGCAAGAACTACACACATGAGCATCCCTTACATCAATGGAAAGTGCAAAGCATGTGCTTTTAAATTACGTTAAAAGCGGAATGCCATCTTTTGAAGCATAAGTTTTGGTTTGCTGTAGTTTTGCTTTGGAATGTCTGATACGGACATACGATACATCCATTGGAAAGCTCTAAATTTGTAGTATTGAACCAGGAAGCTTGCTGGTATGGTGTCTGAGATATACATGGTCCTGCCAGCAGGCCCAGTACAATATATAACAAGTGTATGGGGGGGGGAAATGTGTTTTATTCTTTGTTGTCTGAATGTCTGAATTCCGCTTTTTGCTATATTAACCTACCGTTTTTTTTTTTTTTTTAGTAGCATGGGGGAATCTGTCTCTCTTGTGGGATCTAAAGTTTTTGCTGGTAGGGGAGGGATAAAAATGCAAGAAACAATGTTGGAGTGGGTATTGCGGGACAGGAGCGGGATTTTAAAAAATAATCCCACGCAGGGGTTCAATGTGTGCTAGTTCAATTAATTATCATATCTCCATAGGTACTGAAATTTGATGTGCCTGCAAGTTGCTCTCAAACTATGAGACACACCTCCCTGGGGGACCGTGCAAATTTCCAGGGGAGGCGGATTGCCTGTCCATGCCACCTCGTTTGTTTCGTTAAAGATACAGCTCTCTACCGCTGACTGAGCAATTCAGATAATAAGCAGGCACCAGAAGCTAATGCGGCACCAGCTGGGCTAAATCTCTGTTTTAATGCTGAGTGGCACAAAAACATAAGCACCCTAACCCTCGAAAAAAGCTCACTACACAGACAACTAGTACAAACACTATCATCAGAAGCAGCCACATGTATTCATGCCAGTGTGCAAGATCATATTCCCTTGTCGT